>NC_080733.1:14257455-14409955 GCF_019097595.1 Hemibagrus wyckioides
GGAAATCGATCAGATGTGAATCCTTCACTAGTGTCTTATAAATAATAATAAATGTCTCATCTGTTCAGGAAAAAACTCCATTTTTTATCCTATGCTTTATGCTAATGCTTTGTTTACTCTTTAAATCTAAAGCTCCTCTGATTGGCTGTTGCTCTTTCCTGTCACTGTGTTGTCAGACTTTCAGATTCCCATGCATAAAGTAAGACACAAATCCACAGCAGAGAGAGGTTTGTCATGTCTGAGACATTCTGCTCTGTTTTTTGTCACTTCTTATAAAGCAGAACAGCCATTCAGTAGTCCTTCTGTCTTCATTTCTTTTCCTTTAATGTGATTTGTCCTCTTGTAACAGCTAGGCAGTTGATCCTGGTGTAGAGTAAGGTCTCTGTGGGTTGTTGTGGAGGTGGACTGATATTTTCACCGATGCTTGAGTCAAGCGATTGTGTATAAACTGTCAGAATGGAGATAAATGGCTAGTGGAGGTTTATCCTGCTGAGATTGGAGTACAGAGACCTCTGGTCAGGAGGGGGCAGTACAGAGCTGAGGCCTTAACCCTGAGTGTGTGTGTGTGTGTTATATTTGCCCCAGTGTATTAGATGGCATTTTTGTTTGATTTGCCGTTTGTTTGCCTTTTTCTTTCTCCAGTCCCGAAGAGGATCCCGAAGGAAAGCGGGATATCTGCGGAGAAATTCTGCAGATGAAAGCTTTGGAAAGGCTTACGTCCACGGTGAGTGTGTGTGTGTGTGTTACCTCTAACTTCACTGTGCTCATCACTGTACATCGTCATTCTACTGTGTGTGTGTGTGTGTGTGAGAATGATCTCTGTCCCCATCCTTCAATATCTATGTAGTTCAGCTTGTGGCTGCCATTTAAACCCAAAGGAGGGCCATCTGTCATGTTATCGTGCCCTCGTGTCCCTGTGGCACAGAGATCAGTCGTACTTATCTCATACTGTCATGTAGCAGAGCTCCATCACACTGCACTGACCACACACACACACACACACACATATGTGCTGTGTAGAAATAAAGGAGCTTTCAAGTGCAGCAATAAAGGCAGCAAGTGCTGTCTTTATTTACAGCATTAATTATTATTATTATTATTATTACTAAATGACATACCATACTGTTTCCCCATTTATCATTACATTTATATACACATAAAATGTTAACCCTTCACATTATAGCAGCTATAAACAGCCATTCCCTCTTCTCTTCTCTTCTCTTCTCTTCTCTTCTCTTCTCTTCTCTTCTCTTCTCTTCTCTTCTCTTCTCTTCTCTTCTCTTCTCTTTAATAAGAGCTTTTAAATTCAATTCAATTCTATTCTATTTTATTTGTATGGCACTTTTAACAATGGACATTGTCTCAAAGCAGCTTTACAGAACATAAGAGATATAGAACAAAAAGTTCAAGATTAATATGAGACTTATATTTAAATTTATTTGTATTTATCCCTAATGAACAAACCTGAGGCACCTGTGGCGAGGAAAAAACTCCCTTAGATGATATGAGGAAGAAACCTTGAGTGGAACCAGACTCAAAAGGGAACATCATCCTCATCTGGGTGACATCGGAGAGTAAAGCCCTCGATTTCAAAAACTTTCCCATATCAGTAAAATCAAAGTGCTGGCAGTGGAGACTCCTTACAAAAATGCCCTGAGAATATCACCATGTCGACGCTTGTTGTTGCTATAGAAACAAAAGACTGTATACTCGAAGGCTTGTATTAATAAATGAATAAACCTGTGATTGACTTTGCACTCAGCACTATTGTCAGAGATGCTTTAGAGATGTTAGAGAGCATTAATCAGCACCTCCTGAACAATCGGAAGACAGAATTCAGAAGTTTTATGGTTTTCAAATAAAAGTTACACAAAATCTTAATATAAACAGATTTATTTCTTATTATTTAGAAATAATCCTGAGTGTGATGAGAAGGAGGCTTTGTGTCTCTGATATCTCTTTGATTCTCTCTTCCCCTGACCTGATTGGTGGTCAAGGAGGTGATTGAGGCTTCATTAATCTTTTAGTAGAGTTGTTGGTAAATGTTTTCAGCTCAGATCAAACGACAAAAACAGAAGTTTACCAAAGTTCCTCGAACAGTTTTATATCATAAGGGATGTGGTATCTTAGCGTTGGACTATTGATCAGAATTTTGTGAGTTTTGTGAATCCCAGATCCAACAAGATGCCACCACTGGGCCCCTGAGCAAGGGCCTTAACCCTAAAGTGCTCAGCTGTATAAAAATAAGATCAATTGTAAGTTGCTCTGGCTAAGGGTGTCTGCCAAAATGCAGAAAGCATTTTCACTTGCTTATAACTGGCAAACAGACATTTTTTACTGATTATGTTGTCATGGATACAGCTGATTTACATTAATGACCTCTACAAAACACCATAAAGCTGCATAAAACCACAAAGCAGTACCGAGAGCTGAAAAATGTTGATTAAATGTTGAAAAAACACCTTCTTTGGGATGTTAATACAGCTCTGCCATTGCAGCATGTCAACCATCATAGACATGGGGTGCCATTACTTTCGCACAAATCTATCTATGGCTTTTTTTTAGCTGTTTTTTCAATTCTGTGATAAGAAGCTATTCAATTTTTAGTTAAATGTGTGTGTTTAAATAGAAGAAAACAACTGATTTGATGTGTTAGTCAGTGTAAATTTGGGTATGGAGTCAGAGTATCACACTCTGTAGATCCGAAGCTGTTTCACGTTAGCATGTAAACGTTAACAAGGTCTTTTTTACTATATGAACATGAACGAACTAACTAAATCGAATTTTCATGAATAGTAATTCGTTCCTGCGAGCGATTTACGAAGGGAATTTGTCCCTATTTACGTTGATAAATGAGACGCATTGCTTTTCCACGCACGCGTTCTATACGTTATTAGCATCCACCTTTATCATGACGCGACAGGCTCGGCTATACTGCGAGCGAAGACGGATGAGTTAAGCATGAAAATGCTGCTTAGTGTCAATTTTCCATGACAAATGTCTGTATTGATTTCTGAACACGGGTCATTTCAGTAAATTACATGATAAATTCTCTTCAGATATGCTCCGATTCTTTGGCTCCTGGGTGAAGAGCATCAGAATTCCGGATAAATCTAGTTTTCCAAGCAAGCTTTTTCAGTAAGAGAAAGAGTACAGAGAGGATGTGACAGGTTGCACCTTTAAGCTCAGACATTGCAGCTGTAATATTAGAAACTAATAACATTCTACCTAAAAATAGATATGTAATAATATATAAATGTATGAACTGTAGAGAACTATTGCACATTTCTGGCTTAAATTTCATTCCACAGAGTATTAACGCTCTCGTCTCATTGGTCTGTACGGCCCAGATCGAGATCTGAAGAGGTTTTCTCACTGGAGACGTTCACTGTGGTCCGAATCTGAGTGGGATTGTTCTGCATTGTTGGTCTTTTGGAGCACACAACCATATGGACTTTCTTCTTTTCTGTATTTTTTGGTGCTATTATGTGCAGTAACGCACCTCACCTGTCTCCTCTGGATCTCACAAAGTTCCCCTGCCGATCATACTACACGTGTGGTGGACATTAATGACGTCGTTGGCTAAAACACACACACACACAGCTTACTTTAAATTCCTGAAGAAATGTGTACATGAGTATCAATTGTGTTGATCAACAGTTTCAGTGCAACTGAACTCACACCACCTCCTACAGGTCGTCTCACACCGTCCCGGTCCACATGACAGCTTTTACATTCCCAATTATTCACACGAACCGTGCTATATATAAGACTAAACCTAAGCCAGAGTGAAAGTCTTTTTATCCGCAGTGTATGGTGTGTGCGAGGGCGGCTGGTATAAACGAGCTAGCAGGGATAATCCTCTGTCTGTCAAAGAGAGAAATCTGTAGAAGCTCTCGTTTTCGGTATTCAATCAGCGAACAAATCCAAACAAAGAGGATTCTTTGGTATTTTTCTGGAACTGAGCACATCACCAGCACTAATGAGATAGCACTCATAATAAAGAATGCTATGAATAAGCGAGGCTGCAGTTTGCAGACATCAGTCATGTTCATAACATAACATAACATAAAATAACATAGCATAACATAACATAACATAACATAACATAACATAACATAACATAACATAACATATAACATAACTCATCTCATATACGCTCATAACATAACATATCATAACATAACATAACATAACATAACATAACATAACATAACATAACATAACATAACATAACATAACATATAACATAACTCATCTCATATACGCTCATAACATATCATAACATAACATAACATAACAACATAACATAGCATAGCATAGCATAACATAACAACTCATCTCATATACGCTTATAGCATAACAACATAACATAACATAACATAACATAGCATAACATAACATAACATAACATAACATAACATAACATAACATAACATAACTCATCTCATATACACTCATAACATAACATAGCATAGCGTAGCATAGCATAACAACATAACATAGCATAGCATAGCATAACATATCATAACATAGCATAGCATAACAGCATAGCATAGCATAACATAACTCATCTCATATACACTCATAACATAACATAACATAACATAACATAACAACATAACATAACATAACATAACATAACATAACATAACATAGCATAACATAACATAACATAACATAACATAACATAGCATAACATAACATAACATAACATAACATAACATATAACATAACTCATCTCATATACACTCATAACATAACATAGCATAGCGTAGCATAGCATAACAACATAACATAGCATAGCATAGCATAGCATAACATATCATAACATAGCATAGCATAACAGCATAGCATAGCATAACATAACTCATCTCATATACGCTCATAACATAACATAACATAACATAACATAAAATAGCATATCATAACATAACATAACATAACATAACATAACATAACATAACATAACATAACATAACATAACATAACATAACATAACATAACATAACAACATAACATAGCATAGCATAGCATAGCATAGCATAACATAACAACTCATCTCATATACGCTTATAGCATAACAACATAACATAACATAACATATCATAACATAGCATAACTCATCTCATATACACTCATAACATAACATCTCATAACACATTCTCTTTGGGAGTGACATGGTTGGACAGGATTAGGAACGAGTACATCAGAGGGACAGCTCATGTTGGACGTTTGGGGGACAAAGTTAGGGAGGCCAGATTAAGATGGTTTGGACATGTTCAGAGGAGGGAGAGTGAGTATAGTGGTAGGAGAATGTTGGACATGGAGCTGCCAGGAAGGAGGCAAAGAGGAAGGCCAAAGAGGAGGTATATGGATGGAATAAATGAGGATATGAAGCTAGTGGGTGCAAGTGTTGAGGATGCAGAAGATAGGGATAGGTGGAGAGAGATGATTCGCTGTGGAGACGCCTGAAGGGAAAAGCCGAAAGGAGAAGTATCATCTCGTATACACTCAGACAGATCGAACATTTTATTTATTTATTTTTATTTTTTCCAGAAATATCCTCCCGGTTCCCCCGCTCATCATTGCATAGCCTTTCCATACCAGAAGCAAAAGGATCGTTGTTGTTTGATTTGTTATCTGGAAAAGCACATGCTGTGTAACACTAGAGCTTGATCTATAATGAGTCAAAAGTAGTGGTTTTTTGTACATTTCTGGCTGATTGAACCTGATCTCAGCATCTATGTCTCATGTTTTATTCCTCACACTGGCTGCAATCAGCACTGCATGATTGGGCTGTTTTGTAGCTTTTAACTTTTTAATCATTAAAAAAAAAAGTTTTTCCTGCGGTAAGACGCATCCACATCCTCCGCAGACTCTGAAGTCTTGTTCAGGGGAAACTCTACAGCACTTCTCCATTAAGAAGGAACTGCACAGTGTGAGGGCTTTTTGCATTTTTCATCATTTGTGTTTGTGTCTTAAATACTGCATCATGCACTTTCTCCTTACTGACCTTCAGTACCACGAGTGTTTCTGTTTCCTTCTAGCTGAAACATATTTCCTGTTGTTCACAGGTACAAAACGAGCTAGCTGCCGCACTGGCGAGGAAGGCACGCAAATCGAGTAAGATTAATGAGCTTTTCTGATGGAAAGCAAATAAATGAGTGTCTTCTTTATGGTTGTGTTTACTAAACGCAGTTCGACTAATAGATTGCATGTTGATTGATTGCAGTGTCTGAGGATGACAGTTCTGAGACAGGAGAAAGTTCAACACAAGAAGCGCAGAAACCAGCCGAAGACAAAGCCAAGGTACGGTACACTGAGAAGGTCCGATTTCTCTTGTTAATTTCATATTCAGCCTTTTTGTGCTTTTTGGTGAAACTTTTTGCTGTTGATGTACAGGCTATAGATTATGCTAGCCAGTATTTAGCCGTTAAATTGTTTGTATATGGTGTATCTATACAATGCAAAGGAAACACAAACTGGCTCTAATTTCATCTGAAACAAATTACTGAAAAAAATACAGAAAAAATTCAGTTGTTGTGTTAATATCATAATTGATTTAACTGACATTTAAAGCAAATTATATACAATGCTTTCACACTTTTTATAGACACACAAAAAAAGCTCTATAACATGTTTTGGTTGATCATGTTACCGTCAGTAAGATCAGTCTCAGCGGATGTGTGTAGTGCAGCAGGGGACAGGATTTAAAACATTTACATTTCTGGCATTTGGCAGATGCCCTTATCCAGAGCAACATAAAGTGCTTTAAAGTCTCTCTCAGTGAATACATTAACACTGGTTCAATAGGTCAGACTTATGACCTATTGAACAGACTTAGGATAGGTCAAAGACTTAGGATACAGGCTTAGGATATAGACTTACTGTAGGATATTTCACAGACTTAGGATACAGACTTAGAATAAGTCACAGACTTAGGATACAGACTTAGAATAAGTCACAGACTTAGGATACAGACTAAGGATATGTCACAGACTTAGGATACAGACTTAGGATAGGTCACAGACTTAGGATACAGACTAAGGATAGGTCACAGACTTAGGATAGGTCACAGACTTAGGATACAGACTTAGGATAGGTCACAGACTTAGGATACAGACTTAGGATATGTCACAGACTTAGGATACAGACTTAGGATATGTCACAGACTTAGGATACAGACTTAGGATATGTCACAGACTTAGGATACAGACTTAGGATATGTCACAGACTTAGGATACAGACTTAGGATATGTCACAGACTTAGGATACAGACTAAGGATATGTCACAGACTTAGGATATGTCACAGACTTAGGATACAGACTTAGGATAGGTCACAGACTTATGATACAGACTTAGGATACAGACTTAGGATAAGTCACAAAGTTAGGATACAGACTTATGATACAGACTTAGGATAGGTCACAGATTTAGGATACAGACTTAGGATAGGTCACAGACTTATGATACAGACTTATGATACAGACTTAGGATACAGACTTAGGATAGGTCACAGACTTATGATACAGACTTAGGATACAGACTTAGGATAGGTCACAGACTTATGATACAGTCTTAGGATACAGACTTAGGATAGGTCACAGACTTAGGATACAGACTTAGGATAGGTCACAGACTTATGATACAGACTCAGGATACAGACTTAGGATAAGTCACAGACTTAGGATATAGACTTAGGATACAGACTTAGGATACAGACTTAGGATAGGTCACAGACTTATGATACAGACTTATGATACAGACTCAGGATACAGACTTAGGATAAGTCACAGACTTAGGATATAGACTTAGGATACAGACTTAGGATAGGTCACAGACTTATGATACAGACTCAGGATACAGACTTAGGATAAGTCACAGACTTAGGATATAGACTTAGGATACAGACTTAGGATAGGTCACAGACTTATGATACAGACTTAGGATAAGTCACAGACTTAGGATATAGACTTAGGATACAGACTTAGAATACAGACTTAGGATAGATCACAGACTTATGATACAGACTCAGGATACAGACTTAGGATAAGTCACAGACTTAGGATATAGACTTAGGATACAGACTTAGGATACAGACTTAGGATACAGACTTATGATACAGACTCAGGATACAGACTTAGGATAAGTCACAGACTTAGGATATAGACTTAGGATACAGACTTAGGATACAGACTTAGGATACAGACTTAGGATAGGTCACAGACTTACGATACAGACTCAGGATACAGACTTAGGATAAGTCACAGACTTATGATACAGACTTAGGATATAGACTTAGGATACAGACTTATGATACAGACTTAGGATAAGTCACAGACTTAGGATACAGACTTATGATACAGACTTATGATACAGACTCAGGATACAGACTTAGGATAAGTCACAGACTTAGGATATAGACTTAGGATACAGACTTAGGTTACAGACTTAGGATAGGTCACAGACTTACGATACAGACTCAGGATACAGACTTAGGATAAGTCACAGACTTAGGATACAGACTCAGGATACAGACTTAGGATAAGTCACAGACTTAGGATATAGACTTAGGATATAGACTTAGGATACAGACTTAGGATACAGACTTAGGATATAGACTTAGGATACAGACTTAGGATATAGACTTAGGATACAGACTTAGGATACAGACTTAGGATACAGACTTAGGATAGGTCACAGACTTACGATACAGACTCAGGATACAGACTTAGGATAAGTCACAGACTTAGGATATAGACTTAGGATATAGACTTAGGATACAGACTTAGGATACAGACTTAGGATAGGTCACAGACTTATGATACAGACTTAGGATATAGACTTAGGATACAGACTTATGATACAGACTTAGGATAAGTCACAGACTTATGATACAGACTTAGGATAAGTCACAGACTTAGGATACAGACTTATGATACAGACTTAGGATACAGACTTATGATACAGACTCAGGATACAGACTTAGGATAAGTCACAGACTTAGGATACAGACTTAGGATACAGACTTATGATACAGACTCAGGATACAGACTTAGGATACAGACTTATGATACAGACTCAGGATACAGACTTAGGATAAGTCACAGACTTAGGATACAGACTTATGATACAGACTTAGGATACAGACTTAAGATAAGTCACAGACTTAGGATATAGACTTAGGATACAGACTTAGGATACAGACTTATGATACAGACTCAGGATACAGACTTAGGATAAGTCACAGACTTAGGATACAGACTTATGATACAGACTTAGAATACAGACTTAGGATAAGTCACAGACTTAGGATATAGACTTAGGATACAGACTTATGATACAGACTCAGGATACAGACTTAGGATAAGTCACAGACTTAGGATACAGACTTAGGATACAGACTTATGATACAGACTCAGGATACAGACTTAGGATATAGACTTAGGATATAGACTTAGGATACAGACTTAGGATAGGTCACAGACTTATGATACAGACTTAGGATAAGTCACAGACTTAGGATACAGACTTATGATACAGACTTATGATACAGACTTATGATACAGACTTATGATACAGACTTATGATACAGACTTAGGATACAGACTTATGATACAGACTTAGGATACAGACTTATGATACAGACTTAGGATACAGACTTATGATACAGACTTAGGATACAGACTTAGGATACAGACTTAGGATAGCATCAGCCTAAATTCCTCTGTGGGGAGGATATTTTTTTAAACACATATAACAATACATAATACAAACAGGGAAAATAAGAGCTAGTTTAAGTGTTTCAGGAAGAGGTTGGTCTTCATCCGTGGTTTGAAGGCGGTCAGTGACTCAGCTGAAGTTTATTCCACCACCTCGGTGCCAGAACAGAGAAGAGTCTTGATGTATATACAGTACCTACCTCTCACCCTGAGAGATGATGGGAGCAGTGGAGCAGTGCTAGTAGATGGGAGGGATGGAAACTTTTAGACGTTGTTCAGAGTCTTGGTCCGGTTACAGACTCAGTTCACAAACATGCGTGGACAACACAATATGACTCACATATTAATGTATTTATTTTGGTGCTACATTACAGTTATAATCCTGCAGGTCTGAACACACATGATACCAGATAAAGTTTGGAAAAAAGTGCAGATAACAGCAGAAACAGTTGTAGTAGGATATTCAGTCATCTATTCATTTCATCCTGACACTTTTATTGTAAATATTGGCTGGATATTGAAAAAAATGACTGTAATATGGCAAAATTTCAATGTTTGCTAACGGAATTGTGGAAACTGCCCTTAGACTTTCATTAGAAGTTTTCAGTGCAGGGAAGTGTGTTAAAATTCTTAAGAGAGAGAGAGAGAGAGAGTGTGTATGTGTGTGTTTCTGTGTCTGTGTGGGCGTGTGTGTGTGTGTATATATGTGTGTGTGTGTGTGTGTCTGTGTGCGTATGAAAGGACACCGTGTCGAGAACAGACTTCCATTAGCCAGCTGTAGGAAACTATTTTTTTCCCCTCCAGCCCCTGTTTCCTGAACAAAAGAACAAAAATTTTTTGAAAGCAATTTAGCTTTTAGAAAGAGTGACTCAGCAGCTTAGTGAAGAATAAAGAGCACAGGGGGGTCATGTCTGAAGAGGAACATGCTGCTTTATTTCAGAAAGGTGTGTGTTTCCTGTGGATTTCTAGAATAATGTGAACCCTGGGTATGAAGTTCTGTTTGTGTGTCTGAGTGCATTTATGTGTCTGTAGTTGTGTGGGTGAGAGAGAGAGAGAGAGAGAGAGAGAGATGGAGAGAGAGACAGATGGAGAGAGAGAGAGAGAGAGATGGAGAGAGAGAGAGAGAGATGGAGAGAGAGACAGATGGAGAGAGAGAGAGAGACAGAGAGAGAGAGAGAGAGAGACAGAGAGAGAACGGGAAACAGGATGGAGAGGGTGGGCGAGTGAGTTTGGCAGGACTTCAGACATGGGAAACCTTTTACTGTGTCTCAATAATTCATCAGTTCACCGTGATTTGATCAGAAAGAAAAATCTAACACAATAAAGCAACATAGTGCCGCAACACAACACAGATCTGAGATCAGACAGAAGAGCAACATACTGTAGTTACACTACACAGATCTGAGATCAGACAGAAGAGCAACATACTGTAGTTACACTACACAGATCTGAGATCAGACAGAAGAGCAACATAATGTAGTTACACTGCACAGATCTGAGATCAGACAGAAGAGCAACATACTGTAGTTACACTGCACAGATCTGAGATCAGACAGAAGAGCAACATAATGTAGTTACACTGCACAGATCTGAGATCAGACAGAAGAGCAACATAATGTAGTTACACTGCACAGATCTGAGATCAGACAGAAGAGCAACATACTGTAGTTACACTACACAGATCTGAGATCAGACAGAAGAGCAACATACTGTAGTTACACTACACAGATCTGAGATCAGACAGAAGAGCAACATACTGTAGTTACACTGCACAGATCTGAGATCAGACAGAAGAGCAACATAATGTAGTTACACTACACAGATCTGAGATCAGACAGAAGAGCAACATAATGTAGTTACACTACACAGATCTGAGATCAGACAGAAGAGCAACATAATGTAGTTACACTGCACAGATCTGAGATCAGACAGAAGAGCAACATACTGTAGTTACACTGCACAGATCTGAGATTAGACAGAAGAGCAACATAATGTAGTTACACTGCACAGATCTGAGATCAGACAGAAGAGCAACATAATGTAGTTACACTGCACAGATCTGAGATCAGACAGAAGAGCAACATAATGTAGTTACACTGCACAGATCTGAGATCAGACAGAAGAGCAACATACTGTAGTTACACTGCACAGATCTGAGATCAGACAGAAGAGCAACATAATGTAGTTACACTGCACAGATCTGAGATCAGACAGAAGAGCTATGTATTTATTTTAGCAGCATAATACAGAGATCAGACATCCTCACTGCATTCCCACACTGTCCCACAGCACAGATCTGAGATCAGACATAACATCAACATATTTTACCAGCACAACACAGATCTAAAATCAGACATGTTTCATACCACACTGCACCAACACAAATTTGAGATCAGACATTCTCACTGCACTCCCTCACTGTACACACCCTGCACAGATCTGAGATCAGACATAACAGCAACCTATTTTAACAGCCCAACACAGATCTCAGATCAGACATGTTCATACCACACTGTACCAACACAGGTTTGAGATCAGACATTCTCACTGCACTCCCACATTACAGACACAGCACAGACCTGAGATCAGACAGAAGAGCAACATACTATAGTTACACTGCACAGATCTGTGATTAGACATGTTTCATTCCACACTGCACCAACACAAGTTCAAGATCAGACATTCTCATTGCCCTCCCACTTTGTACACACACTACACAGACAAAAAGGCAACATATTTTACCATTACAACACAGATCTGAGATCAGACATGTTTCATACCACACTGCACACAAGTTTGAGATCAGACATTTTCACTGCACGCCCACACTGTAGACTCACTGCACAGATCTGAGATCAGACAGAAGAGCAAATACTATAGTTACACTGCACAGATCTGAGATCAGACACGTTTCATACCACACTGCACACAAGTTTGAGATCAGACATTTTCACTGCACGCCCACACTGTAGACTCACTGCACAGATCTGAGATCAGACAGAAGAGCAAATACTATAGTTACACTGCACAGATCTGAGATCAGACACGTTTCATACCACACTGCACACAAGTTTGAGATCAGACATTTTCACTGCACGCCCACACTGTAGACTCACTGCACAGATCTGAGATCAGACAGAAGAGCAAATACTATAGTTACACGCACAGATCTGAGATCAGACATGCTCACTAAAACACCACACTGCACCAAAGTTGGATAAACCTGAGATCAGACAAAAAAGCAACATATTATACCAGCACAGCACAGATTTGCAATATATAGATCAGACAATGTTTCATACCATACCAATTCCACAATCTTCACAAAGTGTACAGGCCTGAGATTAGACAGTAGAGGGATGTACTATACCAACACACCAGACCAGATCAGATAAGCTCACTACAATTCCACATTCACAAAGTTTTCAGGGCCAAGATTAGACAGGGATCCACTGTACTAACACAACACAGACCTGAGATCAGATTAGACAGTATAGGGATCCACTGTACTAACACAACACAGACCTGAGATCAGATTAGACAGTATAGGGATCCACTGTACTAACACAACACAGACCTGAGATCAGATTAGACAGTATAGGGATCCACTTTACTAACACAACACAGACCTGAGATCAGATTAGACAGTATAGGGATCCACTGTACTAACACAACACAGACCTGAGATCAGATTAGACAGTATAGGGATCCACTTTACTAACACAACACAGACCTGAGATCAGATTAGACAGTATAGGGATCCACTGTACTAACACAACACAGACCTGAGATCAGATTAGACAGTATAGGGATCCACTTTACTAACACAACACAGACCTGAGATCAGATTAGACAGTATAGGGATCCACTGTACTAACACAACACAGACCTGAGATCAGATTAGACAGTATAGGGATCCACTGTACTAACACAACACAGACCTGAGATCAGATAAGCTCACTACAATTCCACATCGTTCGCAAACTGTACATGGCCGAGATTAGTCAGTAGACAGATGCACTATACCAACACAACACAGGTCTGAGATCAGATATGCTCACTACAATTCCACATTGTTTCAAGGCCAGGATTAGACACTAGAGGGATATACTGTACCAAGGCACATCTGAGATCAGACATATCTGATACTGCCTAGACCTGAAATGACAAAAACAATGCAGCAGTGCAATACCTCAGGTCTGAGATCAGACACAGTAATAAAAAACAGATTTCCGAGGCCTGAGATTTGATAGGCTCAATAAAACAAGATAAAAATGAAAAGATTATAATACCACATTGCTCTAATTTAAGATTAGACAGTTCTACAGGTCTGAGATCAGACTTCACTTATTGCAAAAAGCCGAAATGTTTTGGTGAAACCCTGTATATCTCTTCCTCATTCATATCCATGTATGGACAACCCCAAAATAAAAATGCGGCAGCTTTATATAACTCAAAGGACACAACCGGTGGCTGTAGTTAGCGTTAGTTTGGGTTATTTGCATGGTTGTTGTGGTTGTTGGTCTTGTAACAGGAAGTGCCACAGGCAGAAGAGAGAGAGAGAGAGAGAGAGGTCTTGTTACGGCGCTTATCAGACATGTTTATTTATCGAGCAGACTCCTACAGGAAAGTGCTGATGAGGGAGTTTACGGGTGTGTTTACGTGTGGGTGAGAAAGGGACAGAATCAGAGGCAGTTATTTATAGCTAACGATACAGATTCCAGGGAAAATAAATTCAGTTTCTCCTTAGGGATGCTCAGTGCACACAGTAAACTACATAATAAGACTACTTCTGTTCAACAACAGTTTCTGGTTTTGTTTTGTTTTTTTTACTGGAAACTGCATTTAACTGCTCTAACTGAATGGAGAGACTTTTGGGGAATTGCTTTTAGGAGAATAAACAAGATATCTACAGTCATATGCATATTTATTCTGGAGCCAGGAATGGAAATTAGTTTTACGAAGCAGAATGTTGTCCAACTGTTCAAATAAAAACGACATGGATGACGAGTGTGAGATAATCAGATATTATTGTTTGGGGAATGTTAATGGATGTTCAGCAGAATAAATACAAGCATCGGAGAAATAAAGCAAGTTTTTAAACAAGTTTGGGAAAAATAAACCCAGTAATCTACAGTTCACTGTGATTTGATCAGACAGAAGAATCTAGCAAAATAAAGCAGCATAGTGTGGCAAAACACACACACACATACACACACACTACACTACACTACACTACACAAATACAAAATCATGCAGAAGAGCAACATCATGCAGCAAGACAACACAGATCTGAGATCAGACATCCTCACTACAATCACACACTGCACAGACCTGAGATCAGACATCCTCACTACAATCACACACTGCACAGATCTGAGATCAGACATCCTCACTACAATCACACACTGCACAGACCTGAGATCAGACATCCTCACTACAATCACACACTGCACAGATCTGAGATCAGACATCCTCACTACAATCACACACTGCACAGACCTGAGATCAGACATCCTCACTACAATCACACACTGCACAGACCTGAGATCAGACATCCTCTCTACAATCATACACTGCACAGACCTGAGATCAGACATCCTCACTACAATCACACACTGCACAGACCTGAGATCAGACATCCTCACTACAATCACACACTGCACAGATCTGAGATCAGACATCCTCACTACAATCACACACTACACAGATCTGAGATCAGACATCCTCACTACAA
Organism: Hemibagrus wyckioides; assembly: GCF_019097595.1. Taxonomy (NCBI): domain Eukaryota; kingdom Metazoa; phylum Chordata; class Actinopteri; order Siluriformes; family Bagridae; genus Hemibagrus; species Hemibagrus wyckioides. The sequence continues at coordinate 14,272,919 of NC_080733.1, forward strand.
TCACACACTGCACAGACCTGAGATCAGACATCCTCACTACAATCACACACTGCACAGATCTGAGATCAGACATCCTCACTACAATCACACACTGCATAGACCTGAGATCAGACATCCTCACTACAATCACACACTGCACAGACCTGAGATCAGACATCCTCACTACAATCACACACTGCACAGACCTGAGATCAGACATCCTCACTACAATCACACACTACACAGACCTGAGATCAGACATCCTCACTACAATCACACACTGCACAGACCTGAGATCAGACATCCTCACTACAATCACACACTACACAGACCTGAGATCAGACATCCTCACTACAATCACACACTGCACAGATCTGAGATCAGACATCCTCACTACAATCACACACTGCACAGACCTGAGATCAGACATCCTCACTACAATCACACACTGCACAGACCTGAGATCAGACATCCTCACTACAATCACACACTGCATAGACCTGCGATCAGACATCCTCACTACAATCACACACTGCACAGACCTGAGATCAGACATCCTCACTACAATCACACACTGCACAGACCTGAGATCAGACATCCTCACTACAATCACACACTACACAGACCTGAGATCAGACATCCTCACTACAATCACACACTGCACAGACCTGAGATCAGACATCCTCACTACAATCACACACTGCACAGACCTGAGATCAGACATCCTCACTACAATCACACACTGCACAGACCTGAGATCAGACATCCTCACTACAATCACACACTGCACAGACCTGAGATCAGACATCCTCACTACAATCACACACTACACAGACCTGAGATCAGACATCCTCACTACAATCACACACTGCACAGACCTGAGATCAGACATCCTCACTACAATCACACACTACACAGACCTGAGATCAGACATCCTCACTACAATCACACACTGCACAGATCTGAGATCAGACATCCTCACTACAATCACACACTGCACAGACCTGAGATCAGACATCCTCTCTACAATCACACACTACACAGACCTGAGATCAGACATCCTCACTACAATCACACACTGCACAGACCTGAGATCAGACATCCTCACTACAATCACACACTACACAGACCTGAGATCAGACATCCTCACTACAATCACACACTGCACAGACCTGAGATCAGACATCCTCACTACAATCACACACTACACAGACCTGAGATCAGACATCCTCACTACAATCACACACTGCACAGACCTGAGATCAGACATCCTCTCTACAATCATACACTGCACAGACCTGAGATCAGACATCCTCTCTACAATCACACACTGCACAGACCTGAGATCAGACATCCTCACTACAATCACACACTGCACAGACCTGAGATCAGACAGTACAAATTTTCGCCTTAAGGGCCCGCCTCCAGAACGAATGAAATTCCACTGTATTGAACTTTGATTTAATGTGTATGGAAGGAGTCTCCAGTATCAGCAGGCGAGTGTGTAGGTTTTCCTCCACAGCGTGTTCTCAGTTAAATAACATGTTGTTAACGTGTTTATTATTCATTTTAGGTTCCGTAGCACATCTGGTATAAAGGTCCCTGCGAATTAGCTGTTACTATAGAAACGAGTATGTATTGGAATGATTTGCAGAAATCTGGGAATTCAGCATTGCTTTGGATTAATGACTGTTTAATATTAATAGCATCTCTTCCTCCTTCATTTTCAGTAAATCTATATCCGAAATGTATATATTGTGTCACTATATTCACCGTCGTAACGTACTTGCGGTTGTGCTAATGCTATCAGTGTGTGTTGCGTTGTTAGCGTTGGTTATATGTGTAAGTAAGTGAAGAATAAAAGTGTGTTTGTGTTTGTACGTGTTTGCATTGTGCTGGTGTAAATATCTGCGCTGGAGGTTATTAGCTTGTGCAATTTCGGGACCCTGTGTCTTATTAGACTGAATGATGGCAAACAGAGCTCTTAGATGTGTGTGTGTGTGTGTGTGTGTGTGTGTGTGTAGCCTGGCTGTGCTACATCTGATTAGAGCTCCTCTGTGGTTCCCTTCCACCCACAGCCTGGATGATTATTACCATGTAGGTAATTACAGCCTAGGTAATAGCATCTCTCTCTCTCTCTCTCCCTCTCTCTCTCTCTCTCTCTCTCTCTCTCTCTCTCTCTCTCTCTCTCGTTCGTATTTACGCATATGTGGTCAGATACATTCGTAAATGGCCACCAGAAAGCAGTTTTAAAGTAAGCACCCTCTCTCAGTGACTCTCTCATGTCCTCATTCCCGTGTCCTCATATTAATATTCAGTATTCCAGCAGCACTTGAAGTCTTCGCCTAAGCTTCTAGTCCTCCGCTGCGGGCCATAATTTAGTGTAAAAAAACCTATGCAGGGAACTTAGATGCCCACAGCAGCCATTTGTAGGATCTCTTCAACCTGAACTGATGAAAAACATGTACGTTTATAGAGCCATTATGGAAGCGACTCGCTGATTAATAGATATTTCGCTCTCGAGGTGTTTCATGTTGTGAATGGAAAAATGGCTACAGACGAATTTACCTATAAATTGAGAGTGAATAAATGGTTGCTTTTAGTTACTTATCAGTCGATAACGTTTTTGATACAGATCATTTCCGTTCAATTTAAAATTTAGCGCTTTTAACAATGTCTCAAAGCAGGTTTACAGAAGTATAGAAACATAGAATAAAAATGATAAAGTTTAACGTTATGTTAATATTTGTCGCTAATGAGGAAGCCTGAGGCGATGGTGGTGAGGATGGTGGTGAGGAAGAAAAGTTGGTGGTGAGGAACCAGGCTCAGAAGGGAACCTCATCCTGATTTGATCTATGATATATTTTGATATAATAATAATAATAATAATAATAATAATAATAATACAAATAACTAACAGATCAATGAATGAATCTGATTAAAAGAACCAGAACTACTAAAAGTTGTCCTGTAGCACTTGTAGTTGTTTGTGTGTTCACTGTGAATGTGTATTATTGACATGTGAGACTTATTCTCATATAAATACTTTCATATAAGTACTTTTTAATTTCCCTTTCTCAGCACGCATCATGTTTCCCAGCATTTTGAGTGCTGTTCATGTGTTTTTGTTTAGTTCTGGTCCCTTGTTTACCCTAATGTGTTCACCTATTCCGTATCTCACCTTCATTAACTTGAATGTTTCTACTCTGTATGTTTTGTTCTGTGCTACAAATTCTCCTCTTGCTTTTTGTTTGCTTGTATTCTGTTTCCTGGTTCTGCCCATGGCCTGTTTGTTTTTATGTCTGATTATCCTGCATTAAGCGTGAGTCAGTTTGGGTTTTAAACAATACTGACTGTAATTTTCTAGATTGGCCGCCATAAAACATTTGCTCTGTTTACACTATGAGTTACACATCACACCTCCCTGCTAGTTTAGTCCAGTGACTTTTATCCCCTATGGTGGGGAGGAAAAGTACCGATCAGTTAATAATAATAATAATAATAATAATTTGCCTTTATTTGTCACATATACATTACAGCACAGTGAAATTCTTTTCTTTGCATATCCCATCCTTATCCCATGTCCCATCCATATCAGTTCAGAATTACTTGTTAATAACCAAGAAAGACCAGCATGTGTAATAAAAGCCACTTATTTTAAAATCAGTTTTGAGATTATTTATTTGTTTGTTTCTTTTTATGCATCTTATTATTTATTTATTTATTTATTTATTTATTTATTTATTTATTTATTTATTTATTTGTGTGTTTGTTTATTTATTTATTTATTTATTTATCTATTTATCTATCTATCTATCTATCCCTCCACCCTCCCCCTAGTCTCTCTGTCATTGTTTTGCTGACTTTGACTTTATTCCCCCTCAGTTGGTTTACTGGCACCATGGGATAATTACCTCACAGGAAGTGCTCTGCTCTGCACCAATCAAAACACAGCTCAGTGTCAATAAACAAAAGAAGGCTTCTGGCTCTGATGATAGTCCATATTCTCATGAACCGCCCCCTCTTACTGTTTCTGAAACTCACAACTACTGTCCCCTGGGTGTGTCTGGGTTTGTGTGTCTTATCTCTTCTTGTGTGTCTCCTCTATGGAAAAAGTCGAAATAGATTAAATTAAGTTTTCAGCCTAATCTTTATACGACGTCTTGCATAAATATTTCCGTTCGACCCCACCCCTAAAAATGTTTCCACAGTTTTATAGTGTTATAGTCTGGAAATAAAATGGACTTCAATGGCTTGAACTTGAACTTTTATGAAACATACTTGTAATGGAAGACTCAAGGCAGTGGATGAATTCATATTTCTAATATTTTAGGAGATATTAGCACTGTACAATTACATATTATTTACATGTACATTTCTGGGATTTGGGAGACGCTCTTATCCAGAGTGACATACAAATGTGCATTAAAGTCTCTGTCAATGAATGCATTAACACTGGTTCAATCAATAGGTCATAGACTTAGGACACCATTAACCTAAAAACTAAGGGTTTTTTTGTACATACAACATAACAATACTTAAAAACTAGGAAGAAATAAGAGCTAGTTTATTTATTCCTCCACCTTGGTGCCAGAACAGAAGAGAACAGTCCTGATGTATACCTACCTCTTACCCTGAGAGATGGTGGGACCGGTCGAGCAGTGCTGGTAGATCTGAGGGAGCAAGGTGCAGTGCATTTTGCATCATTTGCAGTGGATGAATTGCGTTCAGAGGTAGATCTACCAGTAAAGAGTTGCAATAGTCCAGTCTCAATATGACAAAAGACTGAACAAGCACCTGAGTAGCCTGTGTAGATAGAAATGGTTGAATCCTTATGATGTTCTAGAAAAGAAACCGACATGAACGTTTCACATTAGCAACATGGAAGGAAAAGGACAGTTGATTGTCCATGGTTACCCCGAGGTTTACGAGCACTGGCTAAAAGGGGAGTTCATGGAGTTGTTCAGAGATAATGCAAGATCCTGGGTAGTGACCAAGAAAAGTTTACAATCGAAATCATTTTCCATTTTTCTTTAAAATGAACAGTGTTCCTGATGATGCACACTTTTTGCATCTTCTCAACCTACATCCAACTTAAACTAGCCAAATTTAATTGAAAGGATGTATTATGTACACTTATTTAACCATTTACAAATGAAGAATTCATTAAAGTGTCTTAAAAAATGTGTTTATTGGCGGCACCACCAACTTTCTAGATAGGTTTTTAAGTAAACATGAAGATAAAATTTTGGTCCATAGTGGTTTTAAATTGTAAAACACCAGTGTATTCCTTTAACCCTTTTTTACCACTATACTGGTGTTCCATTTGACCAGTGAAATGGAAATGGACTTATGGGATGTTTTCACTCAGTATAAACAAATGAATGTGGCTGATAAATCAGGCTGTGAGTCTGATATAAAATGAGTCAGGACTCTGTTGGCGTTCAGTGTGTTTTAGACCTGTGTTTTTCCCTCTGTTGGATAACCTTACACGGATTTTTAGTGGTTGAGGCTCAACACCTTTACATTTTAGAATCTTTTTAGATGAACAAGCACTTTGGGTGTCTCAGAGAGCAGAAATGGGTTTGATATCAACGTTTACTTTGAAGATAGAAACATTTGTGGGAATTTTTCTATGAATATATCTCCCCAAGTAGTCTAGATTAAAACAGAAATACTTATGAAAAACTGAGTGTCTCCTTTTTATACGTACCACCACTGTGGAGTGTGACTTGACAAAGCAACATGGACACAACAAAACAGGTTAAAAATGGTTAGAAAGTTTTCTTTTTCCACATACAGTGCTTTGCAGAAATAACCCCCTTTGAATTAGGGACTTAAATGTAATTAATCTAAACAAAATAGCCCATAATACCGAAGCTGGGGGGAAAAAATCCATATAAATCGCAATAAAATAAATAATTGTGTAAATAATTTTGTGAAGTATATTGATTTTCTTCCCCCAGCTTCATCAGTAAGGGTGATTTGGTTCAGATTCATGACATATAATATTAATTCAGTCCCTTGTTTCAAGAAGAATGAAAACTTAAGCAAGCCACTGTAGAGAAATTCACTGCCAGCACTATCCACTTTATTCTCTTTTTTTGTTGTTTTGTTTTCTCTCGCTATCTCTCTGACACACTGGTAAGATAAACACTCCTCAGATCAGATCTGTAGCTGTGTGTATGATACGAAGCCTGTGGCTGATAAAACCGTTTCCTTTCAGGAAGCTAAATACTCCACAGTTTCTCTTTCCCACTGCAGTTTGGTTACGTTGTTCTGTTGGCACTTTCCCGCTTCTGTTTTGGGCGGAGTTACAAACGTGAACCTTTTCTCTCACACACACACACACACACACACTTACTCACTGAAAGTAAGGCAGACAAGTGCGCTCACTCATACTTCAGACTAACGCAGGAGGAGAAGTATCAGGGGATGAGTGAGAGACGAGAGCAGGACGTACACATACACACCTCAGTTCTGACAGCACTGAGACTTCAGGCTTCTATAACACACCCTCATTAGGAGTTTATTACAGATCTGCGCTCCTGATTGAGAGTGTGTACCGTGGCTCTGTCTGTGAGTGTGTGTTGGAAAGATGGGCAGCATGACGTGGGACTGCGGGCTGAAGTATCTCTTCTCTCTGCCTCCGGCTCTGCAGCAGGGTGGTGTGTGTGCGCTGAGGTCCCCAGATGAGTTTTCACGCTTGGAGATGGTGCAGAGGCTGGCCAAGGACGGGTGCCGCTTCCTCCAGAACCAGAACTACAGACTACCTGAACGCTCAGCACAGGTCAGTGACAGTCTCTCTCACACTCTTTCTTACTGTCCCCCCATGCTGGCTCAACCATGGCAAGTAGTGCTAGTCTCATCATTTGCTGCAGGACTTCCATGTGCTGTGTCATTAATCGACATGCTCTGATGCGCCGACTGACCTCATCATCCATCTTTATTAACTGCTAGAAATGAGATATGACAGTTTGATGCCAATATCGAACTTACATTATATACTTTGGTTTAAGAAAAAAGAAAGAAAAAGCATTATAGATAATGACGCTACTTTTTTCTATATTCATTTACTTGGATTTTCCTTCATTGTAGTCATTTGTTTGTTTGAGTTTGTTTACACACAGTCTTTTGTTGGCCATAAATTGAATTATAGTACTTCTAGCTGTTTAAATAGTTCTTATATACTTACTTAATTAGTTGACTAGTTCATTTATCTGTCTTTTTTCCCAATTTAAATCATCACACCAACTAGTGTTTTACACACAATAGTACTATATTTATTTATTTATTTATTTATTTATTAATTTATTTATTTATTGTCTAATTGCTTGCTTGCTTGATTGATTGATTGATTGATTAAGAAGAGTCTGAATCAGGATCGAAATCAATTATCAGTATACAGCTGCAATCGGTACATCTCATACACCAGCTCACACATGAAGTATACTATACATTGCACATCATACCAGCATGAAGTATTAACAACATCAAAAATGTATTAAAAATTAGAAAAGGCAACTGAAGGAATAGTGAGACATGTTAAAACAGGTGAACTAAATTTCAGTAATGTTTTTTGAATTTTGTAATTATAAATGTACAATTTTTTAGGTAAAAAATGCTTGCTGTGGTGTGAAAGGAATAAATACTACAGGATGTGTTGCTTTAGGAAAGTGTCAGCATTATAGCGTTAATTATTTTCCCATCACATCACAGCGTTCAATTCCCGACATATAGCACACCCTTTGTGAACGACTTAACAGCAGATGTTTGGTGTTATTGTTAGGAAATGGTCAGTGTTGTGTAGCGCAATACTCAGGTCAGCAGAAAGTGCGGCTTTATTCAGGAACATGATTTCAGTGAAGTTGGCACAAGTTGAGTCTATAGGGAGCCGAGGATTTGTGTTTGAACCTGTACTACAAGAGTTCGCTTAGTCTCCTCGTCTCTGTGTGTGTGTGTGTGTGTGTGTATACGTGTGTGTGTATGTGTATGTGTGTGTTCTGTAGCCCGCAGCAAGGTGACACAGCTGAGTGAGTGATTGAGAGTCAAAGACAGAGGAAGCACATGTTTGTCTCTGTTGCTACCAGTAGAGAAATTGTGATTTTTATATTTATAACGACGAAGATGAAGAATTTACATTTTTTGTCATGTTTGTGGTGTTGTGGCTGAAAATCAGCCATCTTGGGTAAATACAGATTTGTTGGTCAAGAGGTTCTGTAAATGTCCAAGCGTATTAGGTAGAAATAAAGACTGGTCTGAAGGGAAATGGCAGGTTGAGCTGCGAAAGAGAAGAACTTTACATGCTGTTATTATGGTGGAAAGGAGCAACCACATTGCATCATGTAGAAAGTGCTGAATTACAGTATGGGAAATAATGTGGTGGAGGCTTTTGTGCTTTGGATGCAGAATTCAGAGGTCTGAAGACGTCCACAGCTCTGTGTTTTTCAGTACATAGTGTAAATGCTGGAAATATTTCAGGACACGTTACAGTAGAAGATTGTCTGATTCAATCGACTATGCTATTATTTTTGCCCTGAATGTGATGCATGTGATGTTGACAGATTTTTTCCCTGATAATAAACACAGAAAAGGAAATAGTGTTAAAGAGAACACAGATTTTAGCATTCAATTAGCTAATTTGTGAATTGGATGCATGATCAATTGTTTCCTGCTTCTTGTATTAAGAAGGCCAATCTTCCATTTGCAAATAAATCTCTGGGTTCGAGTCTCGCTCCCGCTCACTGTGTGTGTGGAGTTTGCATGTTCTCCCCGTGCTTGGTGGGTTTCCTCCGGGTGCTCCAGTTTCCTCCCACAGTCCAAAGACATGCTACTAGGCTGATTGGAGTCCCTAAATTGCCCATAGTGTGTGATTGCGTGAGTGAATGTGTGTGTGTGTCTGTGTGTGTGTCCGGTGATGGGTCGGCACTCCGTCCAGGGTGTATCCTGCCTTGATGCCTTATGATGCCTGAGATCACAGGCACAGGCTCCCCGTGACCCGGGGATAGATCGGATAAGCGGTACAGACAATGAAATGAAAAAAGTGTATCTATAACTATTCTGATTTACAGCTGAATCATCTGTCAAGTTCTGTGTGGATTTCGTATTTTTCTGCATGGGAGCATCAACACACCATTCTTTCACACATCTTAGCTCATGCTATCTTAGATTAGATGATATGCTACAATTTTCACATCATATCATCATACCCCCTCACATCTTGTCCTAATCCCTTTATATCTCAGTTTATTATTCAGAAAAATCTTAAAGTACGCAGTGTGTTTTACTCAGTAATGGGAAAAATATGAAGTGACGAGAGTGAGGAATGTGGTGGAAGTGTGCAGCCACTGACGCCTTTCAGAGGGTGAAGCATGTTATAGCATCTTTATTTAATTGCTACTCTCTATCATTGTGGTCTGTAGCAATAATAGTGATTAAAGTGTAATAAAACATGAGAAACTCCAGGTGTTCATAAAGCTGACCGGCATATGTGTGTATGTGCGTACTTACTACTCCTTTACCTCTATTTAATTATACTTCCTCCTTAGCCTATATTAATTATCCTATTTATTTTATGCTCATTTGTTCCCTGTTTGCGTACTCACAGGCAGATTTCTCATAAGATTCTACCAATGGAAAGTTTAAGAAATGATAACCCTGACCAGCTTTCATATTTCTTGAATATGTTTGAAAAGTTTAAAAAGTTGATGCCTGGTGTATTCAGTAGTCATTATTCATTCGAATCAGTGCATTCAGTATGCAGCGTATTCAGCATTCAGTTGTCAATGTACTTAGTATTCAGTGTTTTAAGAATTCAGTGTATTCAGCAGTCAGTATATTCATTATACACTATTCAGTATTCTGTACTCAGTATATTCAGTATTCAGTGTTTTAAAAATTCAGTGTATTCAGCAGTCAGTATATCCAGTAAACGCTGTTCAGTATTTTGTCCTCAGTATATTCAGTGTTCAGTATTTTAAGAATTCCATATATTCAGCAATCAGTATATTTAGTTATCACTATTCAGTATTTTGTACTGAGCGTATTTAGCATTCAGTGTATTCCCTTTATTCAGTATTCAGTTTATTCAGTATATAGAACATCTGTGTATATTGCATACATTGTATTCAGTGTATTCAGTATTCAGTACTGAATGTATTCAGTATTTGGTATTCAGCGTATTAAATATTCAGTGTATAAGTGTATTTAGTTTTAAGTCTTCAGTATTCTGTATTCAGCTGTATTAAGTATTTTGTGTTATGTAAACAGCACATTCAGTATTCAGCATATTCAATATTGAGTTCAATGTATTCACTATCAAGGGTTTTCATCACACATCACATTTAATATATTCAGTACCTGGCATATTTGGTATCTGGTGTATTCAGTATCTGGCGTATTCAGTATACAAAGTCCTCTGGATCCAGAGTATTCAGTATTTAGTATATTCAGGATTCAGTGTATTTAGTATTTAGTATATTCAGTGCACATTCAGGATCCAGATTATTTAGTATTCAGTATTCAGTATATTCAGTATCCAGGGTATTTAGTATTCAGTATTCAGACTCATGCATTCAAGTCCCAGTATTGTTTGAATATGGAAAGTTCCCACTGGCTCCTGAACTTTGTTTCTTTTCCACCACATTAGCTTTGACTTATTAAACACAGCCTTTACTATTATAATACATATATATCCAGTGGCCTGGAAAACCCTTCACACACAGAGGCATTCTGACATTTACTGCTACATTTTCAGTATTCAGTGGTCACACTTTACTCATGGATCTTGTACCACGCTGAAACTAAGCCCGAGCCACTGGTTTGGCTTCTCACAATAGCCCCGGCTCGGTCTCTCCCTTCCTGCCATTGACTCTTGCCGTCATCAGCGGTGACAGGAACGTCACTGACAGGGTGAGAGCGCAGACCTGATTACTGTTTGCCTCACGTACCAGCTTTTTTTCCTCCCACAGCTAAACGCTTGTTTCTGCGCTAATCTGCTGCTGTCACATTGCCCATGCATCATATAGAGTCTTTTTTCATTTCTTAAGCTTGGCCTTGAAGGCTGTATGAAAGGAGATAAAGTGACAAACGTCACACAGGCACGAGTGTCTTTCAGATTGCCGAGACAATTTCTGCCTCAGTCTGCCTGCTATTTCACATTTCATTCATCCTGCCTGCTGCTTAAAGACGACATCATTAGGATGTATATATCTAAAAAAAAAAAAACGTAAAGGCTAGATTTACTCTGACAGTAAATCCAGCTCTAAGCAGCTTTAATGTCAGGAATAACTGTCTATTAGGCATCCAGGATGAAACAGGATGCTCAACTAGTAACTTCCACAGACTTCAAACAGAATTTCATTAAAAAATAGTGACTTTAAGAATTGACGGCTGAAGAGATGGCTGTGGAGACCTGGAATAAATTTTCCCCATAATACAATGTAGTCATGGAAATCAAGGTTACTAGGCAACAGTTTGACGGAAAGCTGAGCCGTCTCTTAAAACGACATTTAAAATAACAAGCAAAGAATCGCTTTATTATTTAGAATGGTATGTTATATACTGTATATGTATAGGGTATTCCGTATTCAGGGTATTCAGTATTAAGCATATTCAATATATTCAGTATCAAGGGTATTCAGCATCCAGTGTATTCAGTCCCCGGCATTTTTGGCATCGGGTGTATTCAGTATTTGGATATCAGGATTCAGTGTATTTAGTATTCAGTATTGAGTATATTTAGTGTATTCAGCGTGTTCAGGATCCAGAGTATTTAGTATTCAGTATATTCAGGATCCAGAGAATTTAGTATTCATTAATCAGTATATTCAAGATCCAGAATATTTAGTATTCAGTGTATTCAGTATATTCAAGATCCAGATTATTTAGTATTCACTATTCAGTATATTCAGGATACAGAGTATTTAGTTTTCAGTGTATTCAGTATATTCAGGATCCAGAGTATTTAGTATTCACTATTCAGTATATTCAGGATTCAGAGTATTTAGTATTCACTATTCAGTATATTCAGGATTCAGATTATTTAGTATTCACTATTCAGTATATTCAGGATACAGATTATATAGTATTCACTATTCAGTATATTCAGGATCCAGATTATTTAGTATTCACTATTCAGTATATTCAGGATCCAGATTATTTAGTATTCACTATTCAGTATATTCAGGATACAGATTATTTAGTATTCACTATTCAGTATATTCAGGATCCAGATTATTTAGTATTCACTATTCAGTATATTCAGGATCCAGATTATTTAGTATTCACTATTCAGTATATTCAGGATCCAGATTATTTAGTATTCACTATTCAGTATATTCAGGATCCAGATTATTTAGTATTCACTATTCAGTATATTCAGGATCCAGATTATTTAGTATTCACTATTCAGTATATTCAGGATCCAGATTATTTAGTATTCACTATTCAGTATATTCAGGATCCAGATTATTTAGTATTCACTATTCAGAATATTCAGGATCCAGAGTATTTAGTATTCACTATTCAGTATATTCAATATCCAGAGAATTTAGTAGTCAGTATTCTTACACGTGCATTCTCCTGAATGAATTTACCCTTAATACAATGTATTCATGGAAATCAAGGTTACTAGGCAACAGATTGTTGCAAGGTTAAGCCATCTCTAAAAACATTTAAAATAACAAGCAAAGAATTGTTTTATTATGTAGAAGATTATGTTGTTATATATATTATAGTTATCATGTTTTGGATCATTCTCCACATGAAAGTTTTAATTCATAAAGTCTTCCCTGAAAGTATTGTTATAATATATTTTTTGGCTGCAAATGTTTGCACCCCCCACCCCCACCCCACCCCATCCAGATTTCCATCACTATCGTTTAGTTTGTACAGGATTATCAGAGATTCTGGTATCTGAGCTTACCAAGCCATTAATACATGACTTACTTAGTGCAGCTTTAACCCAATTAGCTCTGATAATTAATGAGATTTAGTCTTCGCTCCCTTCCTGGCCAAGAAACCTCTATGGCTCGTGTAATTTGATTACTTCCCTTTTTATGCAAAGGGGATTTCCTGTGTTCTGTACAATATACGAAATCTTGCACAGATTGTATGAAAGGTATTATTTGACATGGAACAGCAGGGTCTGGGGCTGAGTCCCGTGTTTAGAGCTGTTTTCGATGCCGTAGTGATTAGATGGTGTTTTCCTGACCAGGCCGTGTTGATTGTTTAGTAGAATTTTCCAGTAAAAGGAGTTTCGGTTTTTGAAATGCAGTCTTTTAAGGATGTATAGGGGCTGCAGCTGCATACACACCCTGACATGAATACGGATGCCCTTCTGCACTTACACACAGTTTCCCAGAGTTACTTGGTGTTCAGGAACACAGGAAAAGAAACACAAAGTGCTTCCTGCAGGCTTTCCATGAATCCCTCCTTTCCCTTCCTCTATGGCCTGTCTTACGTCAGTTTCTCTCTCTCTCACACACACATACACACACACACACACAAGTACGGGGTCGACCTTCCTTTACTTTTGTAAATATGTGATAGATTTAGTAAATTCCTTTGATCACATGTATTACACATTAAAAATGAAACATTTTGGAAAAGCACATATTTTTTATTTTGGCTCAGTTTTGACGCTGCGAGAAAGCCAAGGTAAAGCTAAAGAGAAGAAAAGAGAAATGAGCGTAGATTTCAGGATGTTTCTCTTGGGATACAGATCCGTAGATGAAGAGGTCTGGAGGTCTGAAGTTTTGGAAGAGAAATAGAAAGCAGGACCGAGGGGTGATACGGTGTCAGAAAGCTCAGTGAGGTAATGTCCTGACGAGTGAAGGATATCAACAGTCAACGAGAACAGGAAAGAAGGGAAGGAAGGGGAGGAGAGAGACAGGTCGGATGCCATCCCTGCTCTGTCATTAGTTTTATTAGAAGGCTGTCTCAGAGGAGTAATAGCGCTAAGGGACGGCATGTGCTCTGAGACGTTATCAGAGGAAAGGGGCGTGTCACACGACGGCCATATTGGCAAAGTCTTGGGTTGCTGTGGGTGGTTATATAAGAGCAAAGTGAGCCACTGTAGAAATGGCAATAAATGTTTCCTGTAAATTTGGTAAATTTAGATGGTCAACAGATTTAGGCAGCAATCAGATTGGCTCGCTGAACTTCTATTCTTCAGTTTCTGACAGGAAAGCAAACTTTTAAATGCAGTTTTTATGGAAAATACATTGTACTATGGATTTTAGTGAATCCGTTTGTGGCCTGGAGTCGAGACTGGCTAAGCTCTCTGTTTAGCACACGCTCTGTCAATCACATCAACACTAGGCATCTAGGAGCTCATGTATGCGGAAGAGGGCAGATAGCACTTTCCTATAAGTTGTGAAGCCCTGATGTAGCCCTGATGAAGTACAGGTGTAGCATGAGCAGCTGATAAAAGAAAATGGCTTCATACCATCAGAGCTTTGACACACATTAGAGAATTTGGTTTGAAACAGCCAGTGGTGTGTAGACATGGCGGTCTATTAAAAATATCAGTTGGCAGGCAGTTGGTCTGTGGTTCACGGCCAAGTTTAGAATCAAAATAGACCAGAACCTCTTGTGGAAGCTAGACTCAAGCAATCAAAGTCTCTATTATTAAAGCAGGCCTCTTGTGCTCTGATTAGTGTATAACCAACACTACTGTTATCTGTATTTTGTATGAAAATTGGATGCTTATTTTATTTTTTGGATTTTTTCCAATTTACTTACTCTCAAGTAAGACACTCACATTTTGACACAGTGCCTATTAGTATAATCTTTATATTAATATACACTATATTGCCAAAAGTATTCACTCACCCATCCAAATAATCAGAATCAGGTGTTCCAATCACTTCCATGGCCACAGGTGTATAAAATCAAGCACCTAGGCATGCAGACTGTTTTTACAAACATTTGTGAAAGAATGGGTCGCTCTCAGGAGCTCAGTGAATTCCAGCGTGGAACTGTGATAGGATGCCACCTGTGCAACAAATCCAGTTGTGAAATTTCCTCGCTCCTAAATATTCCACAGTCAACTGTCAGCTGTATTATAAGAACATGGAAGTGTTTGGGAACGACAGCAACTCAGCCACGAAGTGGTAGGCCACGTAAACTGACGGAGCGGGGTCAGCGGATGCTGAGGCACATAGTGCGAAGAGGTCGCCAACTTTCTGCAGAGTCCATCGCTACAGACCTCCAAACTTCATGTGGCCTTCAGATTATCTCAAGAACAGTGCGCAGAGAGCTTCATGGAATGGGTTTCCATGGCCGAGCAGCTGCATCCAAGCCATACATCACCGAGTGCAATGCAAAGCGTCGGATGCAGTGGTGTAAAGCACGCCGCCACTGGACTCTAGAGCAGTGGAGACGTGTTCTCTGGAGTGACGAATCGCGCTTCTCCATCTGGCAATCTGATGGACGAGTCTGGGTTTGGCGGTTGCCAGGAGAATGGTACTTGTCTGAGTGCATTGTGCCAAGTGTAAAGTTTGGTGGAGGGGGGATTATGGTGTGGGATTGTTTTTCAGGAGCTGGGCTTGGCCCCTTAGTTCCAGTGAAAGGAACTCTGAATGCTTCAGCATACCAAGACATTTTGGACAATTCCATGCTCCCAACTTTGTGGGAACAGTTTGGAGCTGGCCCCTTCCTCTTCCAACATGACTGTGCACCAGTGCACAAAGCAAGGTCCATAAAGACATGGATGACAGAGTCTGGTGTGGATGAACTTGACTGGCCTGCACAGAGTCCTGACCTCAACCCGATAGAACACCTTTGGGATGAATTAGAGCGGAGACTGAGAGCCAGGCCTTCTCGTCCAACATCAGTGTGTGACCTCACAAATGCACTTCTGGAAGAATGGTCAAAAATTCCCATAAACACACTCCTAAACCTTGTGGACAGCCTTCCCAGAAGAGTTGAAGCTGTTATAGCTGCAAAGGGTGGACCGACGTCATATTGAACCCTATGGATTAGGAATGGGATGTCACTTAAGTTCATATGCGAGTCAAGGCAGGTGAGCGAATACTTTTGGCAATATAGTGTATATATACCAACAAATTGCTTTATTACTTACAGCCATTGACAAACAATTATATATTGTTGTACAGATGTTGGGGGTTTTGTTTTCCACCTCTGCTCTCTGTGGGTGGAGTTTGCATGTCCTCTTTGAGCTTCGAGGGTTTCCTCTAAGTACTACATTTGCCTCCCCACATGCATTAATTAATTGGTTGTGCCTTGATTTGGGTTAGCACCCCATGCAGGGGGTTCCCTATCTTGTACCCCGGGTCCCTTGGCAAAGACTCCAGGCTCTCCATGAGTCTGTGTAGGATAAGTGGTACAGAAAATGGATGGATGAATGGACAGACGGACGGATGTTATAACTTGCACCCTAACAGTTCTCACTTTTATTAAACAGCTCACTTTTCTCTCTCTGAGACAAAAAGTTCTCCTGCTCATGTTGCCCAGGACCTAGAATGTTCTAACACTGTTAGCACTTTGTACAAAAAAAATGATATGTATAAGGTACAGCCTATACGGCGCACCCACCATACAAGTCCCTGTGCATGAAATATTAAATGTAGTGCATTAATATAAACCTGTGATTTGTTTTGATGTCTGTTATTAAAAAATGAACCTGTCTGACCAATCAGATTCAAGAATTCATCAGCACCATGGTGTAATATGAATTATCATGCAACATTCCCAGGTAGAATTCTTTCCCTCACGTTAATACACTTTGATTTAATCCTCCCCCAGTTGGTGTATGTGTTTGTCTTCTTTCTCGAGCACTCAGACGCCAGGACCACGCATGCCACCTTTCACCAGATCTTCCTCAGCTGATGTATGTGTTGCTTTAGTGATGCGCACCTGCATGTCTGTGCATGGCCAGGTCCTCACTGGTGCTGGATAAGATAAAGCGGATTTGACTGTTTTAAGTTAATGTTTCATCGTGGAAGTGGAAATGTGTGAACCTGCATCTGTGTAAGCTTCCTGGAGTAGGGCGCTGTTGACTTTGGAGGCAGACAAGAGAAATGTGCTCGACACAGATAAACGCTTTTGCTATCATGTGCATCGCTCAAATTTTTTCCCACCACCCTCTGGAGCTTTGTTTGTTCGTATAAATGTTTTCATTGAGTTACATAATTGCAGTCTGAACACACACACATACACACACACACATACACACACTATGGTGACTGATGGACTAAGATAGCAGCGTTTTGTAGGAATGCTGGGAAATGTGCCTTGTTTTTGACAGTAATATGAGGAATAATGGACTACTCCAGGCTTAAATGGCTCACCAGCTGATGTCCTTTGACCCTTCCTGAAGCCAGAGGTCATCTTGAGGCTGAGAATGGTCCGGTGTACGCTGTCTAAAGGAGAGAATCAGGCTGTTGTAGAACCTTCTATCCTGCATGGGTTTAAGCTTCCTGTTGTGTCCGAGTCTGATCATCCTTCATTGTGTGTTGGGGAGAAAAAATAGCTCCTGATTGAACACACACTTCCACAAGCCTGTGGTGCCTGGCAGCAAGGTCACACTACAGAGAGAGAGAAAGACATAAACACAGCCGAAGTGTGTGTGTGTGTGTGTGTGTGTGCAAGCTGTTAGTATCTGCTTGGGGCTGTGATGTGCAGAATTTTAAGTGATTTTAAATACATTGTACCTATACTTATACCCCTATACGAATTAGGACACACACACACACACACACACACACATGCATGCACAGTGAGTCAGGTTGGCACTTTAGTGTCTGGAGAGGAGAGAGGAGACAGAACGAGAGCAGGTTATTACCTGTCTGACTCCGCCCACTGCATCTGATGACATCACTCACCTGCTCACCTGCCAGGTGCTTACAACTTAATGAATCATCAATGAGATAGCACGTGTGGCTGGCCAGGTGTTCCATGAAACACACACACACACACACAAGCGTGCAGGATGTACATTCTTCATGTCATATATTATGTCGTGACTCAGCTCCTCATTAATGCAGTTCTCCTTAAATAGACAAAAACAGATGTGTTCAGATCTAAACCTGGCTAACACAAAGTGTGTGTGTGTGTGTGTGTGTGCTTCTGTGTCTTATGTCTTTTATGTTAGCTCCTCAAGTTGTTGCAAGCCAGGTGTGTGTGTGTGTGTGTGTGGGTAGAGAGTGTCAGGTGTCTGTAATCCCTGCTGCATCTTTCATCTTTGTGATCAAAAGCTGATTTCTGAGACTAGTTGGAGAAACATACACACTCTCTCTCTCTCTCTCTCTCTCTCTCTCTCTCTCTCACACACACACACACACACACACACACAAACCAGATTTATTCCCCACTCTGTATTCTCTCAATCTGCATCTCCTGTTAATCTACAGGTTACAGAAAAAAATAATATAATATAATATAATATAATATAATATAATATAATATAATATAATTAATATAATATAATATAATATAATATAATATAATATAATATAATATAATATAATATAATATAATATAATATAATATAATATAATATAATATAATATAATATAATATAATATAATATAATATAATATAATATAATATAATATAATATAATATAATATAATATAATATAATAGTCTTCTATACACTGACCTTAAGTGTTCTTTAGTTTTCCTGCTTGAGGACCCTTAAAGATCCAGTTCATGTTTTCCTAGGAGAAAGGACAACCATATTTGGAAGCTAAACATCCTGAATTTAAAGAAGCCTCAGAAACCCTTGTGGCTCATGACTGAGCAATAGCAGAAATCTGTGTATCTCTGTAATAACCAATCAGCTGCCAGCTCTGGTGTTTAGGGAACTTCCAGTGACTAATGAACATGTTTTCAGAGGCCACAACACATGTCTTGTTGGTCAAGTCGACTCTGATGTACATCATCAAGAGCCACACATGACAGTTGTAGAGGATCTAAGTGGAGTTCCATCTGTAGTATGACAGGAGCTTTACATATATATGAGAGTCTGAGTGTGAACTCTATATAGCCCTCTGTATTGGATTTGTAGGCAAATTTCATTACTGCTTTTAACACATGTTCTTCGGCTTCCCCTCGCCACTCGGAAATGCGTTACACCTACGTCACACATCTGGCCAGTTGACAGACAAGGAGACAAGTGGATTTTAAACCAGGGACACACCAACCCTCAGTAGAAGGCAAAAACATGTGCTCTCTCTCTCTCTCTCTGTCTCTCTCTCTCTCTCTCTCTCTTTCTAGTAGTAGTATGTGTGTGCGTGTGTGTGCGCGTGTGTGTGTGTGTGTGTGTGTGTGTGTGTGTGTGTGTGTGTATGTGTGTGCTGGGGGACATTTTGAGGCATGTGCTGTCATGTACTTCCATCATCTCTCCTTCATCTCTTGTCATCTCCAGTCTCCAGCAGCATGTTTCCATACAACACATCTTCAACTGCCCCGTTCCCAGTTATAGCTATTGCACTGTAGGACTTTATTCTTTGTTCTGTACAAAATGCTATATAATGCTTCATATTTTATAACGTGTGCACCAAATACAACATACTATACAAAAAACACACTATAACTTTATGTAAAACACATTAATACACTATACATATTCATATAACACACTATACATATAACACACCATAGAAATAAAACACTATACATATAACACACCATAGAAATAAAACACTATACATATAACACACCATAGAAATAAAACACTATACATATAACACACCATAGAAATAAAACACTATACATATAACACACCATAGAAATAAAACACTATACATATAACACACCATAGAAATAAAACACTATACATATAACACACCATAGAAATAAAACACTATACATATAACACACTATACATATAACACACCATAGAAATAAAACACTATACATATAACACACCATAGAAATAAAACACTATACATATAACACACCATAGAAATAAAACACTATACATATAACACACCATAGAAATAAAACACTATACATATAACACACCATAGAAATAAAACACTATACATATAACACACCATAGAAATAAAACACTATACATATAACACACCATAGAAATAAAACACTATACATATAACACACTATACATATAACACACCATAGAAATAAAACACTATACATATAACACACCATAGAAATAAAACACTATACATATAACACACCATAGAAATAAAACACTATACATATAACACACCATAGAAATAAAACACTATACATATAACACACTATACATATAACACACCATAGAAATAAAACACTATACATATAACACACCATAGAAATAAAACACTATACATATAACACACCATAGAAATAAAACACTATACATATAACACACTATACATATAACACACCATAGAAATAAAACACTATACATATAACACACTATACATATAACACACCATAGAAATAAAACACTATACATATAACACACCATAGAAATAAAACACTATACATATAACACACTATACATATAACACACCATAGAAATAACACACTATACATATAACACACCATAGAAATAACACACTATACATATAACACACTATACATATAACACACCATAGAAATAACACACTATACATATAACACACTATACATATAACACACCATAGAAATAAAACACTATACATATAACACACTATACATATAACACACCATAGAAATAACACACTATACATATAACACACTATACATATAACACACCATAGAAATAACACACTATACATATAACACACCATAGAAATAAAACACTATACATATAACACACTATACATATAACACACCATAGAAATAAAACACTATACATATAACACACCATAGAAATAAAACACTATACATATAACACACTATACATATAACACACCATAGAAATAACACACTATACATATAACACACCATAGAAATAACACACTATACATATAACACACTATACATATAACACACCATAGAAATAAAACACTATACATATAACACACTATACATATAACACACCATAGAAATAACACACTATACATATAACACACTATACATATAACACACCATAGAAATAACACACTATACATATAACACACTATACATATAACACACCATAGAAATAACACACTATACATATAACACACTATACATATAACACACCATAGAAATAACACACTATACATATAACACACCATAGAAATAAAACACTATACATATAACACACTATACATATAACACACCATAGAAATAAAACACTATACATATAACACACTATACATATAACACACTATACATATAACACACCATAGAAATAAAACACTATACATATAACACACTATACATATAACACACCATAGAAATAAAACACTATACATATAACACACCATAGAAATAAAACACTATACATATAACACACTATACATATAACACACCATAGAAATAAAACACTATACATATAACACACTATACATATAACACACCATAGAAATAACACACTATACATATAACACACCATAGAAATAAAACACACCATAGAAATAAAACACTATACATATAACACACCATAGAAATAAAACACTATACATATAACACACCATAGAAATAACACACTATACATATAACACACCATAGAAATAACACACTATACATATAACACACTATACATATAACACACCATAGAAATAACACACTATACATATAACACACTATACATATAACACACCATAGAAATAACACACTATACATATAACACACTATACATATAACACACCATAGAAATAACACACTATACATATAACACACCATAGAAATAAAACACTATACATATAACACACTATACATATAACACACCATAGAAATAAAACACTATACATATAACACACTATACATATAACACACTATACATATAACACACCATAGAAATAAAACACTATACATATAACACACTATACATATAACACACCATAGAAATAAAACACTATACATATAACACACCATAGAAATAAAACACTATACATATAACACACTATACATATAACACACCATAGAAATAAAACACTATACATATAACACACTATACATATAACACACCATAGAAATAACACACTATACATATAACACACCATAGAAATAACACACTATACATATAACACACCATAGAAATAACACACTATACATATAACACACCATAGAAATAAAACACACCATAGAAATAACACACTATACATATAACACACTATACATATAACACACCATAGAAATAACACACTATACATATAACACACTATACATATAACACACCATAGAAATAACACACTATACATATAACACACTATACATATAACACACCATAGAAATAACACACTATACATATAACACACCATAGAAATAAAACACTATACATATAACACACTATACATATAACACACCATAGAAATAAAACACTATACATATAACACACTATACATATAACACACCATAGAAATAAAACACTATACATATAACACACTATACATATAACACACCATAGAAATAAAACACTATACATATAACACACTATACATATAACACACCATAGAAATAAAACACTATACATATAACACACTATACATATAACACACCATAGAAATAACACACTATACATATAACACACCATAGAAATAACACACTATACATATAACACACCATAGAAATAACACACTATACATATAACACACTATACATATAACACACCATAGAAATAACACACTATACATATAACACACCATAGAAATAACACACTATACATATAACACACCATAGAAATAAAACACTATACATATAACACACTATACATATAACACACCATAGAAATAACACACTATACATATAACACACCATAGAAATAAAACACACCATAGAAATAACACACTATACATATAACACACTATACATATAACACACCATAGAAATAACACACTATACATATAACACACCATAGAAATAAAACACTATACATATAACACACTATACATATAACACACCATAGAAATAAAACACTATACATATAACACACTATACATATAACACACCATAGAAATAAAACACTATACATATAACACACTATACATATAACACACTATACATATAACACACCATAGAAATAACACACTATACATATAACACACTATACATATAACACACCATAGAAATAACACACTATACATATAACACACTATACATATAACACACCATAGAAATAAAACACTATACATATAACACACTATACATATAACACACCATAGAAATAACACACTATTCATATAACACACTATACATATAACACAGTATACATATAACACACCATAGAAATAACACACTATACATATAACACACTATACATATAACACACTATACATATAACACACCATAGAAATAACACACTATACATATAACACACTATACAAATAACACACCATAGAAATAACACACTATACATATAACACACTATACAAATAACACACTATACATATAACACACCATAGAAATAACACACTATACATATAACACACTATACATATAACACACTATACATATAACACACCATAGAAATAACACACTATACATATAACACACCATAGAAATAACACACTATACATATAACACACTATACAAATAACACACCATAGAAATAACACACTATACATATAACACACTATACAAATAACACACCATAGAAATAACACACTATACATATAACACACTATACAAATAACACACCATAGAAATAACACACTATACATATAACACACTATACATATAACACACCATAGAAATAACACACTATACATATAACACACTATACATATAACACACCATAGAAATAACACACTATACATATAACACACTATACATATAACACACTATACAAATAACACACTATACATATAACACACTATACAAATAACACACCATAGAAATAACACACTATACATAAAACACACCATAGAAATAACACACTATACATATAACACACTATACAAATAACACACTATAAAAATAACACACTATACATATAACACACCATACAAATAACACACTATACACACACACACACACACACACATATATATATATATATATATATATATATATATATATATATAAAACACACTATACAAATAAAATAATATACATATAACACACTATACATGCAACACACCATACATATAACACACTATGCACATAACACACTATACATGTAACACACCATACATATAACACACTATGCACATAACACACTATACATGTAACACACCATACATATAACACACCATACATATAACACACTATGCACATAACACACTATACATGTAACACACCATACATATAACACACCATACATATAACACACTATACATACAGTATAACACACTATGCACATAACACACTATACATGTAACACACCATACATATAACACACCATACATATAACACACTATACATGTAACACACCATACATATAACACACTATGCACATAACACACTATACATGTAACACACCATACATATAACACACCATACATATAACACACTATACGTGTAACACACCATACATATAACACACTATGCACATAACACACTATACATGTAACACACCATACATATAACACACTATGCACATAACACACTATACATGTAACACACTATACATATAACACACCATACATATAACACACTATACATGTAACACACCATACATATAACACACTATGCACATAACACACTATACATGTAACACACTATACATATACAAATAACACACTATACATATAACACACTATACATACAGTATAACACACTATGCACATAACACACTATACATGTAACACACCATACATATAACACACCATACATATAACACACTATACATGTAACACACCATACATATAACACACTATGCACATAACACACTATACATGTAACACACCATACATATAACACACCATACATATAACACACTATACATGTAACACACCATACATATAACACACTATGCACATAACACACTATACATGTAACACACTATACATATAACACACTATACATAAAGTATAACACACTATACACATAACACACTATACATATAACACAATACACATATAACACTATACATATAACACACTATACATATATATATAACACTATACAAATAAAATAATATACATATAACACACTATACAAATGACACACTATACATATAACACACACTATACAAATGACACACTATACGCACATGGGTGTTTTTAAACATTAAACATAAGGAAGGGCTAGCTTGATAAAAATGTTGTGAATGTGAATGTTATATATATATATAATGTAGTAAGATAACCATACATAACAAACCATACATCATATCACATTGTAGTGTGACATAATTGATTACAATATTGATTAATTATCACCATATTAGATTGGGAGAATGCTGGAAATGTAATGTGTGGAATGTGTGTCCACGTGTATAAGCTTGTGTTTCATGTCTGTGTGTCTCAGGCTCAGGGTGAAGGAGCGGTGCGGGTGTGTCTGAAGGAGAGGGGTCAGGATGTGCTGGTGCTCCAGAGAGTGGCGTCTGATCGAGCATCGCCTCAAACAGCGGGAGGAGTCAAAGAAGACGACGGCGATAGGAGGTGAGCGACCTGCCTCTGTCTCTCTCTCTGCATTTCAGCTTTATGTCTCCTCCTCCTTCAATCACTATTGCTGAGCTACTCGCTTTTCTCCTCCTTCCAATCACCAATCACCCCCTTCCTCCTCCTCCTCATCCTCTCTCTCCCTCTCTCCCTCTCTCTCTCTCTCCCTCTCCCTCTCCCTCTCCTTCCCTCCCTACCTCCCCCTTCCATTTCCATAAACTCAGGCTGCAGAGCTCGCCAGTGTAGTGGCCACTGATAGACTGAGAGTTTGTGTATGTGTGTGTGTGTGTGTGTGAGAGAGAGAGAGAGAGAGAGAGAGTGTCTGTATTCTCAGGATGAATCAAATTGTGTGTCTCTAGATACAAGGTTAAGGCTTAGCATAGGTATTATGTGTGTGAATATGTGCTAGAGCTGTTCTTTGCGCAGGATAGGGAGTGTCTGCTGTGTGTGTGTGTGAGAGAGTGTTTGTGCCTGGCGTTAAGCAAGACTGGGCCAGAGCTGCTGGAGCAGAGCAGTGTGTA
The DNA here is from genome assembly GCF_019097595.1 of Hemibagrus wyckioides. Taxonomy (NCBI): domain Eukaryota; kingdom Metazoa; phylum Chordata; class Actinopteri; order Siluriformes; family Bagridae; genus Hemibagrus; species Hemibagrus wyckioides. The sequence continues at coordinate 14,299,070 of NC_080733.1, forward strand.
CCTGGAGCTCGGCTAACACTCAGGGCGAGTCGCTGATCTTCCCTCTGGAGTATGACGGCGTGACCCGGAGCTTCACAGAGATGCAAAACCTCAAGCCGGTGACTCTCGTGCAACAGGAAGAGGACGACGATGGTGATGGTGATGATGATGATGATGATGATGAAGGATCAGAGTCAGAGTGTAGCAGCTCTAGTGCTGGTTTTAAAGGGTTTGACATCACTCGATTCCGCTTTATTGATGACGAGGACCACGAGGACGAGGACGATGAGGACGACGTGTTCAGCAACAGGGACGCGAGCAGTAGCTTGTGCTCAGGTTGCTCCACTGAGGATGACTATCCGTCTGATTCTTCCTCCTCTGCTGTATCCGACAGGTACGTTGTGGTGTCCGGGACACCTCATAAGATCCTGGAGCACCTGCTGAGTGACCTGAGGCTGGACGAACACCAGGGGGCGACGGAGGGCAAAGAAGCCGGTGAGTGTGTCGCACTTTGTTCAGTTAGAAAGTTCTAGACCAATCACAGTATCTGAATTCATGGTTTTGCTAACATGCTACGCTTTTCAAAAATTTACAGACAGATTGATAAAATTTAACTGATAGAAAACTGGAGTTTTATGAAAATTAAGAAGGTTTCCTTATCCCAGAAGCTCATGATTTCCCGGAGTGTTTTATTCCTCTTATACCTTGTAGACTTTTCAGTGGTGAAGAAAAATGTTATAGCTTTACCCCTGACTGTTTTAAAGCTCCGACACTGGAGACTCCTTCAATAAATGTTCCATAAAATCTCTTTAAATGTTAAAAATCTGCACATTTGCATTTATTAACACAGTATAAACCTGTGATTTGCCTTGCTGCCAGAAATACAGTCAGGGCCACTGGTCTAAAAAATGATCAGAAAATGAACTACTCTTGACCAATCAGAATCAAGCAGTCAGCAGTGGCAAAAAACTCCAAAAGAATCATCTTATCCCTATATAAGAAACCAATGGTGGTGATAAAGACATCATTTAAATACCATATTTACTACTGATATGTTTTTACTAAATCTCACAGACTGGAGGCAAAAAAACAACGTAGATTTAACAAGAAAAATGAAGGATTGGTTCAAGTTTTAGTTTAAAAAAGTCTAGTTGGTAGCTTTTGATACAAAAACATGTTTTACATAAAACCATCTACCTCAAGATACCTACGATACCTTATATATCGCAATATATATATTATATATATATATATATATATATATATATATATATATTATATATATATATATATATATATATATATATATATATGTATTGTTACATCACTCGGCCCTCCAGTTAAGACCACGCCCACTTTCTTCCAGATGTACAAAATGTACTAGCCATGATCAGTGCCACTCATATTCCTTCATCCAGAAAGACTCCCAAAAATATCGAAAAACAAAATCCTGACGTGAGGGCGAGTTTCACACCGCATACTCTCTAACCGTTATCTTTGTGATGATTGTGAAAGTGAAAGTTGTGTACAATCCACCAGAATCACTTTGTGGATCACAGACAGGATTTGCTTTGCTGTATATTACTTTACTGTAACGGCTGAAACTGAATTATGTAGAGTTTACTTGTGCTTATTTGCCTGTACAGGTTTAGTAGTTCACCCTTGGCCACGCCCACCAGAGACGGGGATAAGCGACACTCCCAGTGCACACACTGGTATAGTAGCAGATAAATGAACAGAGAGATCTGCTGTAAATAAACAGGAGCTGTGTATTCACTCTTACCCACACATGTAGGAGTTCATAACCGTGTTCGAATAGTGTGAGAGGAAAAAAAAGCGAGAGAGAGAAGTAGTGATGGAGCTAAGGCCAGGGTGGAGGTCGCAAAATTATATAGGAATGTAAGCGCAAGTCTGAACTAAACGGCTGACAAACTGTCAGCATGGAATGCTTTGTTCGTTAAATCCCATGATAGGGTTAGGTTTAGGGCAGCAGCTGCTAAAAAAATAAATAAATAAATAAATAAAAATTAAAAAAAATTATATATATATATGTATTTTTTTAATGAAGTGTTGGTAAAGTGGTGCTAAGATCACTATTGAGGCATGAGTCTTATAGCTATATTTAAGGGAAGAAAAAAGAGAAAAAAAATCTAATATAAAAGTAAAAAAATAAATTAAAATACAAATAAATTAAATTGCTCTAGAAAATCTTTTTAAAAAGGTTTTACTTGGAAAACAATGCTAAAATAAATTCATAAATAAAAAAATAAATATTTAGAATACAAAAAATAAAACATTTAAAAAAATGTCCAAAACCTGGTTAGTAAATTATTTAAACAGTTCACTGTTATTACAACATACTTAACATAATACATAGCATAATTATAATTAGCATAATTAAACATCAAAATTACTAAATATAAACATAAATTTACTGTTTTATTATATTTGAATATCTTGGGTGATTTAAATCATTAGATCACTAAAGTGCCAGTATTTATTTATTTATTTATTTATTTATTTATTTATTTATTTATATTAATATTATACAGTATTAAATATATTAGAATATTAATGAAACCAGATCAGGTGGAAATTTGTGATAAATTACTGGGAAGATTTTTTGTCTTACTTCATTTTATTTCTTCCTTTATTTTGTTCGTTTAGATGGACGTCTTTATGCCTTCTGTTCAGGATTTCTGTCTATCTCGCTGTACGGTATATTACCCTCTCAAAAACTAATACAACTGTGTTTGCTCTAATTCTGTTAACTCGCTGTATTCCAGGCTTTGTTCACACAGCAGACTGAATCTGATTTATTTCTCAAATCCGATTTGGACCGAATGTCTGCAATGCAAATTCGCAAACAGCCAAATCTGATTAGTTTGTTTGGACAGCAGTCACATCGATCGACTCGTACGCTAACGATGCTCAGCTAGTTAAGCAGAGATGGAGACAAAACAACAAGCAAAAATATTGAATGCTTGCTTTGTCCCTTCATGTTCCATGTTTTTGTCCTTGGTTTGTATTTCTAACACGGCAAATTACTTCAAATAAAACAACAACATCAAACTGGATTTGCCAAGACAAACTGAATTACATTTGTTTCAGCCGATTTGAATAGTCGTGTCTAAATTGTTCAGATAAAGACACCGACACTGAAGATCTTTATAATATACGACACAAAACCACATCTGCTGTACGTTGCCCCCTGAAGCATGATGTAAATTAGCCCTTTGGGAAAAAGCTTGAAAAGGAAGCAGGTGTGCTGCAGATTATAAAAGTGTTTTATTTTAATGATTTAATAATGTTAGAAAATAAAAACTGTATAGTAAAACATCATAGGGAGAGGGAAATGAAAAAATGAATGAAATTTCCACAGAAGAGGTTTAAAGTGTGATAGAAAGAAAGAGTAGATTACACCGGAGTGTGTTTGTGTGATAAATATGTCGTGTTCGACACACCCATGGAACAGACTGCCTTCTGATGCAGAGCATTCTGGGTAACTAGCAGGGTTTTTTCAGCACATGCTAATAACCGGAGTTTAGTATTCTCCTGTAACGTGAATTACCTGGCAGCTAATTGCACACATGCTCACACAGGCACACACTCGCTCGCTCGCACCCACACACACACACACACACACACACTCACATCTGAATACACACAGTGGGTGGGGTGCTGTGCTTTCGTAACCGGATCTGTGTGGAGACAGGAGGAGAGGCTGGGGGGTGTTTATTCAGCAGCCTCCAAAGCAACACAATTCTCTTTAATATGTCAAAGTGGAAGCTGCTATTGTTTTGTTTTTTTATGAAATGTCACAGTAATCTGTAATCACACACACACATACACACACACACACACACACACACAATGAGCACAGAGAACAGTGTGAAATGTCATGGCAACTTACAGGCTGATGAAAATTCTTAAAAAATAAGTGTTGCACCTTTCTTATGTGAAATACACATCATAGTGGTTCATAAGGAAAGAACAATAACAGGGACAATAATAACAATCAAGTATGAAGTGCAATAATAATAATAATAATAATTTTTTAAATAATATGTTTATATTATTATTATTATTATTTTATTTTATTTTTTGTTTCTCTTTCACAAACTTAATTTTTTTAATAATATGTTTATATTATTATTATTATTATTATTATTATTAAGTTTGTGAAAGAGAAACAAATAAAAAAAAAGAGATATAAATAAATAAATAAATAAATAAATAAATAAATAAATAAATAACAGCAATAATAATAATAATAATAATAACAATTTACCATGAACTGCAATAATAATAAATACATTTTATAAAGATAATATATATAGAAATTATATTAAAAAAAAACAAAATCAATAATTAAGTTTGTAATAGAAAAGCATGAATGAGATTTAAATACCAGCAGACATAAAAATGGTTTTGAATAAATTTAAAAGAGACCTATTTAATTTATTATAGAGATTTATTTATAAAATAAATAAATAAATAAATTAATTAATTAATTGAGTTTGTAAAATAAAAATTAGGATATGTATAAATAAAAACAAAAGAAATAGGTTTATAAAATAAAAATAAACGAAAATAGAATAGAAAATAGAATGCAGTTTGAAAGAAGGGTATTAAACAGAAGTAATGCTAAGAATGAAAGTACTGTAAATATATAGAGATAAAGAGCAAGAAGATTACAAGAATCCATTCAGTAGTCTTTAAGCATCTTGTTATTTTCTCACATCTGGTGTAAATATCAGCATCATCAGTTCAACTTAGTGATTAATTAACATCTGTACCTATATCTGCAACAGAAAGGTTTATTATATAGAATAAATGTGTTATGGTCCTGGTGTCTTCAGTGTCCATCTGTCAGGGCATCATACACCACAGTAAGTACTCAGTGTGTTACTGTAACACTGTGCTTCAGGAAGTAGGGAGGAAACTTGAAAACCCGGAGAAAACCCTCACAAATACAGACAGACCCTAGAACATCACTCTACATGTGATTCTTTTATATTAGTTTGTTTCTAAAGTGAACAAGAGTCTCTCTCTCTCTCTCTCTCTCCATCTTCCTCTCACTTTATCTTTTTCTTTTTCTCCATCTCTCTCTCCCTTCTTTCATCTCTCTCAATTTCTCTGTCCTTCTTCTGTCTTCCTGTTTCTTTGCCTATTTCTCTTTCTCCATCTTCCACTCTTTTTTATCCTGTCCTCTTTCTTCCTCTCTCTCATTCTCTCTTTCCCTTCTTATCTCTCTCTCTCTCTCTGTCTCTCTATCTTTTTCTCCATCTCTCTCTCCCTTTTTTGTCTCTACATAATTCAGTTTCTCTGTCCCTTTTTGTCTCGCTTTCTGTCTTTCTTTCTCTCCCTATTTCTTTCTCTCTACCTTTAGCTCTTTTTTTTATCATTTTCTCTTTCTTCCTCTCTCTCGTTCTCTCTTTCCCTTCTTATCTCTTTCTAACTTTCTCTGTCTTGCTTTCTCTCTCTCTCTCTCAATCTCTCTCTCTCTCTCTCTCTCTCTCTCTCTCTCTCTCTCTCTCTCTCTCTCTATCTATCTATCTTTTTCTCTTTCTCTCTCTCCCTTCTTTTATTTCTCTCAATTTCTCTGTCTCGCTTTCTCTCTCTCTCTCCCAATTTCTCTCTCTCCATCTTCTTCTCTCTTTATCCCTCTCTCTTTTTCTCTGTCTCTCCCTCCCTTATTTTATTTGTCAATTTCTCTCTCTCTCTCTCTCTCTCTCTCTCTCTCTGGGTCAGAGCGGAGACAGGTCTCGGCTGGCTGTCTCACGGGGCCGTGCTGTGTCAGCACAGGGAAGATGTATGATAAAGATGAAAATGGAAATTCATCACTAGGGAATGGAGGAGGTGTGTGTTAATGCCTGTGTGTAGGAGAAAAAGAAAAAGCGGGAGATCAATCTTCCATCGCTTCTGCTGTTTTGTTTATGCCAGGAACGAAAAGAAAAATAGTATTATTGGGATAAAGTGCCTTCTCGTCATTTTCTTAAACCCCACTGGATTACATCATCTGTGTCCTAGAAGCCTATTTGCTCTCACTAATACACAGGACGGCGTCCGGTATTTCTGAAAAACAGCAGAATCAGAAATTTGTCCTTCCATTTGTGGACAGTTCATGAGCAGCTCAGGGATTAGTCTGAGAGACGTGTTAGTGTGCTGACCGAGACATTCCATTGGGACATTGGGGTCAGAACTACAACCTCTTTGACACCCCCCCCCATTTATACCATGATCAACTAAAAACACAGCTGTATTGGTGTTTCAAATCATCAAATTGCTCACTGATTATTTTACAGATGTGGATATAGATATAACCCTCTGATCCCATTGTTTACACCTAGAGATCCAAATTCACTTGATTCAGTTGAACATTAACTGAAATAATTCCATGTAAGCTGACTTTAACGTGAATTTAAAATGAACAACTTTCTCTGTTTCCTTTTGGTACTGAGGTTTTATGCTGATGGATGGATGGATGGATAAATGGATGGATAAATGGATGGATAAATGGGTGGATAATTATGCTTGATTGGATGGATTCATTGTCGGATGGATGGATGGCTAGATGGATGGATGGATAGAAGATGGATGGATGGATGAATGAATTGATAATTAGATTATTAGATGGGATTAGATACATGATTATGGAGGAGATTTATGATTGGATGGATGGATTTATGGATGGATGGATGGATGGATGGATGGATGGAAGGATGGTTTCTTGGATGTATAATTATGCATAATTAGATGGATTTATTATTGGATGGATGGATGGATGGATGGATGGGTGGATGGAACAATGGATAGATGGATGAATGTATAAATAGATGGATAATTATGCTTGATTGGATGGATGGATGGATGGATGGATGGATAGATGGATGGTTTTTTGGGGTGTATAATTATGAATGATTAGATGGATTCATTATTGGATAGATGGACGATGGACAGATGGATGGATGGATGGATGGATGGATGATGGATGGATGATGAATGGATGATGGATGGACAGAAAGATTGTCCAATGTATGTTCACATGCATGATTGTATGGATTCATTATTTAAGGGATTGGTGATGGTTGGATAAAGATAAAGTGGATGGAGGGATTATTGAACAGATTATTAGATTATTGAATGGACAGGTGATTGGATGAATGGATGGAGGTGGCATATTTAATGTATAAATAAATACAAAATTACAGAAGTGAAAAAAATAAAATCAGGGCCCACAGGCGTTCACAGTACGGAGTGTGTGTACTGACTGAATAACACACTGAAGCTGAAGGTTTGATGCTGATAAAGATCGAACGTCCGTGTAGGAGCTTTTAGAAAAGGGGTTCAGCTCCATAACGACAGGAAAACGAGCAGAACGAAGAGAAGCCTGTTTGCTCTCAAGGCATGAGGATGATTAGAGGGAACGTGTTTATGGTTTGTTCCTCCCTTCAGGCTCACACACAAACGCATGGACGCCGAGTTAGTGCAGATTTCCAGATTAATCGAGCCTGGAAGCTGTTCAGTTCCGTGTGTGCTGCTGTCCTGGGAGTTACAGGGCTGTATTCTTCATTATGTTTATTGTGCTAGCGAGCTGAGGGATCTCTGTGTGATGAGCGTGGCATTATTTTTTAGATGTCAAGCGATTTTTCATTTTGCATTTACATTAAGTAAGCAGGTGACTGAGTGTTGCTTCTCAACCTTGTAGCTCTCAGCTGTGTGACTGAACATGTATGTTTCACCTTGTTGTGTTACAGAGATGCTGCTGGACGACTTTTTGCTCACTTATCTCGTCTTCATGTCCACCAACGACCTCTGCCAGGCGCTGCTCGGACAATATCCTTCCTTACACTGCATGCATGCAGAAATCTAATTGCATCAAGAGGCTACATCAGTTTAGGTTTTAAGTAGCATGTGTATCGGTTTTTAATTTTGCAAATGAAGAGAGAATAGTTATTTATTTTTAAATATATTATAGATCTTCTTTTCCACACTGCTGTTAGTTTTGGTCCTTAATACAGTATGTGCTCACTTACTGCACTAAGCGCTGCCGTGGTAAGGAAGAAGGAAAGGAGGCCCTCTACAGGAAGAGGAAAGTCCTGCACCTTGTGTCCCAGTGGAGTTCTCTGTATAAAGATTTCCTGCGGGAGGAGGAGCACGTCAAACTCTTCATGAAGGTAATTACAAAAACGTCAGATGATGTTTTATGTAAAAAAAAAGATTAAAATAAAATAAAATAATGAAAATAAATGTTATTATTATTATTATTATTATTATTATATTTTATATTATATTTTTTATTTATATTATTTACATTTTATTATTATTGTTATTATTATTATTATTATTATTATTATTATTATAAATAATAATAACAACAATAATAATAACAATAATACTAATGATAACAATAATAATAATAATAAATCGCACCAAAAAAAAAAAAAAGTTCTTCAGCATTTCTAGTCATTCGTCTCAGAATAGTTTCACAAAACAGATACATTTCCATCTGAAGCGCTGTGTTTAAAATTAAGAACAAATTTGTGTTAAAGATCACATTGATCCAATCCTCCAGCATCAGGACCAGGATAAGACTGATACCAGCACAAAATAGTGGATCGGATATCAGATCTAATCTTGTAACAAGTGAAAGAGTTTGACTTTAGGGTTTGTTTTGTTTGTTTGTTTGGAATAATTTTCCTGTTAGGATTTGTATTTTGATTCATTGTTTACATTTTTTATTGTATTTGCTTTGTAAGTGATTGCTATGTGAGTGCTGTACTGTGTAGGTATTCTTCCTGTGCTATTTTACTTAATTAATGTTAAAGCTTAGTGGATTTTAAAATAAGAAAAAAATATCAGATGGCTATCTACACCGACCAGGCATAACATTATGACCACCTGTCTAATATTGTGTTGGTCACCCTTTTGCTCCCAAAACAGCCCTGACCCATCCTGCACTGTGTATTCTGACACCTTTCTATCAGAACCAGCGTTAACTTCTTCAGCAATCTGAGCAACGGTAGCTCGTCTGTTGGATCGGATCACACGGGCCAGCCTTCGCTCCCTACGTGCATCAATGGCCGCCCATGACCCTGTCACCGGTTCACCACTGTTCCTTCCTTGGACCACTTTTGATAGATACTGACCACTGCAGACCGGGAACACCCCACAAGAGCTGCAGTTTTGGAGACGCTCTGATCCAGTGGTCTAGCCATCACAATTTGGCCCTTCGTCAAACTCGCTCAAATCCTTACTCTTGCGCATTTTTCCTGCTTCCAACACATCAACTGTAAGGACAAACTGTTCACCTGATGCCTAATATATCCCACCCACTAACAGGTGCCATGATGAAGAGATCATCAGTCTTATTCACTTCACCTCTCACTGCTCATAATGTTATGCCTGATTGGTGTATAGTCTCGAGGTTCAGTATCAGTATCGCTATCAGACACTAAATGTTGGCATGATGCCTGCTTTAACATTAACCCAAATCCTATAGCTCATATTTACACACACACACACACACACACGTGAGTAAAATGTAAACTCCGCGCTATTTGGTTCAAATTTGTCAATTCAAAGAAAACACTTTCTATACCATGTTATTAAGTTATGATAGTGCTGGGTATAATCACACAGCAAATTACTATAAAGGTAGTGTAAAGAAATACATGATTTTCTGGCTGTGATGTGCTTGTGTTATTGTGCTGTACTGCACTTTTATCACTGTTTCCACATCATGATTCTGTACGAATTGTCTAGCTATCGATTTAATATGCGAAAGAAAAATAGTTCCTACAAACAGCCAATCAGTATCGAGGTGCGTAAGGAGAGATGTATACACTAAGAACCAACTGGAGTATGTTATATATAAGTAAAGGCTTAACCCCATGGCGTGTGTTTAAGTATTAAGTAGATCTATAATGAACTCAGATAATAGACTGTTAACTGTGAGTTCCTCAAGAGCTCTTGGTTGCTGTTGTAGAAAGGACATTAATTACATTTACATTATTTACTGTCCAGTGTCACCCAAATGAGGATCTTCTGTGTCTGGTTCCTCTCAAGATTTCTTCCTCAGGGAGTTTTTCCTCACCACCGTCGCCTCAGGCTTGCTCATTAAGCATAAAATAGTAACTTCAAACATTATAATTTTTTCTCTATGTTTCTATACTTCTGTAAAGCTGCTTTGAGACAATGCCCATTGTTACAAGCGCTATCCAAATACATTGAATTGAATTAAGGAGATGGTAAGAAGGATGGTATGAACTCGAGGGTGGTGTGAACTTTTGGTCTGGAATATATAGCTGTGGATTTATATAATACAGCAATTTGCCAATGGTTACAGTGTTTAATTTATGAATGAATGACACACCATGATTATTTGAAGCATTTAAGTGTTATGAAACGTCTATGTGAGAGGTTTCGGTTATCGCTTACCCTGCAGCAGTGATAGGGTGCTATGCTATCTCTTTAAGATAAAAAGAAAAAAGAAGAAGAAAGATGCAGCTTGTGATGTTACAAAGAAGCATTAACATCTTTCCAGTGATGGACTGTTAGAAAGCTCTGACACTGGAGACTCAATGAAATGTCTACAAATCGAAAGAAAATATCCAAATTGATTTTATTTATATTTTTATTTATATTATTGATTTTATTTTATTATTTAATTAATTAATTTATTTATTTATTTTATTTATTTATTTATTTTTAAACATTTTTTTTTTCATTTATTACTCTTATAGATTACAGTCTCCGAGTATTAGCTGTTAATTTAAAATTTCTGAGCTGTTAATTTATTTTATTTTTTGTTAAAATTAATAAAACGGGCTGCACACCTTACATTAAAAAAAACAGACGTGACAGGAAAAGTTTTCTTTGCAAAAGCTAAAAAGGGACTAGTATTGTTTCGTGATTGGTGTAAAAATGAGTGATGTGGAAATAAAAACCCACCTGGTGACCACCTACTGCTTTCTCGCCCGACTGTGAATGATAAACGAATAGCCCGGATATGTGTCCTGCTAGAGGATTGTCCAGTACTGCCTCATAATAAAAGGTTCTGCACTCGGTGAACATTTGATCACTCGGCTCTCGTCGCCCCTGCAGCAATGAGGCGAAACATCAATATCACACCTGCCATTCCTGAAAAAGACCCTGTCCCACTCGTCTACCTGCCTTCCTCCACTCTCCCCCTCTCCGTTTCCTCCTCCTCGACTATGTTTTGTATCACGACACTTCCACAAGATTACTTTAGCTCTTCGGGGAATGCCTCTGCCACATGCTGGGACTTGATGCTTTTAATCGTTTTCCTCCCGCTTTCCCTCCAGATGCCTCTTATTTTCCTCCCAATTCATCTCCTACTCATCGCTCGTGTTCCAACACGCATCCCGCCAGAGGATACAAACAAACACAGCCATTAGGAGACTATTTAGCGTGTCGTACAGGGCGAAAGACATTAGATCTGTGTAAGACGGGAAGGGGACGAGTCGGCGTTGATGATAACAGCGACGGGTGATTAGAACCGGTCCGGCTCACTGCATTGATGAGAGAAACAGGGGGCGATGTGCAGGAGCAGATGGATCAGTCGTATTTTTAGTGGGATGATCTGAGATCTACATCAATCACTCAACACTGGTTCTCATTCTAGCGTGAAACAGAGATGGGGTTCTCATTTGGAGCTAATTATTTATTTCTTTTGTGGCTTTCTTTTTTGCGTGTGTGTGTGGATTCTCTGTGCGTACTTTCAGTCGCGCTCTTTGTCTGATACACACATCTCATACTCCTGCCTTTTCCACCCACTTGTTCCCATAGCAACCATGGGCTGTCGCCATGGCGGGCTGTCCTCCAGTCTCTCATGAAGGTTTATGGAGGTCACTTTACTGAGTGTAGCGTTTCCACATCCGGACTGTTAAGAGAGGTTGTGAGACATGAAGGAGTGGTGTGAGACATGGAGGAGTGATGCGAGACATGAAGGAGTGGTGTGAGACATGGAGGAGTGATGCGAGACATGAAGGAGTGGTGTGAGGAATATGTGAGACAAGAAGGAGATGTGAGACATGGAGGAGAGTTGTGAGCCATAGAAGAGATGTGTAAGACATGGAAGAGATGTGTGAGACATTGAGATGTTTGAGAGATGGAGGGGACATGTAAGACAGGAAGGAGATGTGAGACATAGAGGAGAAGTGTGAGATGGAAAAGATGTGTGAGACATGGAGGAGATGTGAGACACAGAGAAGAAGTGTAAGACATGGAAGAGATGTGTGAAACATAGAGGAGATGTGTGAGACATTAAGGAGATGTAAGACATGGAAGAGATGTGTGAGACAAAGAGAAGAAGGATGAGACATGGAAGAGATGTGTGAGACATGGAGGAGATGTGAGACATGGAATAGATGTGTGAGACATAGAGATGTGTGAGACATGGAGGAGATGTGAGACATGGAAGAGATGTGTGAGACATGGAAGAGATGTGTGAGACATGGAGGAGATGTGTGAGACATGGAGGAGATGTGAGACATGGAGGAGATGTGAGACATGGAAGAGATGTGTGAGACATGGAGGAGATGTGTGAGACATGGAGGAGATGTGAGACATGGAAGAGATCTGTGAGACATGGAAGAGATGTGTGAGACATGGAGGAGATGTGTGAGACATGGAGGAGATGTGAGACATGGAGGAGATGTGAGACATGGAAGAGATGTGTGAGACATGGAAGAGATGTGTGAGACATGGAGGAGATGTGTGAGACATGGAGGAGATGTGAGACATGGAGGAGATGTGAGACATGGAGGAGAAACCTGTTTATATAACAGTTTTTTCATGAGTAACGATTGGTCATGATTTTAAATGTTAGGGTTAAAATCTAATATCTATCAGGAGCTCAACAAACCTTCATGCTGCATTTCTGCTGTCAAACACAGGAAGTCTAAAAGCTGTGACCATTCTGTTCCAACTGAGAAAACTGAACTTTTGTGTAATTTTTGTATATCGATTTATTTCCGTCGATTTTTTTATGTTCCCCAGGCAGATGTGTAAAATCCTTCAGATTCAGAATAACTCTGTCAAAGTTTATTTCCCTCACACTTTGTGAATCCTCTCTACAGACACTGTACCGCTACGTGCTGGAGGACGTCTACGAGTTCCCCACACTGGAGAAGGACCTGAAGGAGTTCCAGAAACTTCTGCGCCGCAGACAGTGAGTAAAAACACCCACACCATGTGACACTGAGCCTGAATTATAGCCTCCTTCTTTTTATACGTTTATAGTTAGACTTAATGTTGTGTTCTCTGGTGGTCCAGTGGTGAAGGAGGGTCTCATGGAGGGTCTCAAGGGTTTTCTCTCACTGCTGAAGCCTGGCTTAGATTCCTGAGCAGGAAACTTGGGGGTTACACAAGCCAGTGTACTGTCAGTATCAGTCCCAGTCCCAGAAGGGGGGATAAATATAGAAGGGTTGCTTCAGAAAAGGAATCTGGTGTTATATACAGTATTATGTGGATTAGATGATACAGTGTGGCAAGCACTAACCGGAGCATCCTAAAGAAGATGATAGCGAGACTTAATGTTTTGGTGTGTCAGTGAAACAAGTCTTTGTGTTATATCAGCTATAAACCACCAGTCTTTTTAAAATTATTAAGACAAAATAAACTGTCCTAAAAGCTTTCCAGTGTCAGAAGCTGAAAGTTACAGCCTTACCTCAGTGACACTGGAGACTCCTTCCACAAACTCTAAACAAATGTCTCTCAGAAAACTTCACCGCTGCAATGTTTATACCATTTATTTAGTTGTTAAAGAACAGGTTTTAAATCTGTTTCCATTTACATTTATCATTTATGGCATTTAGCAGACACCCTTATCCTGAGCGACATACGAAAGTGCTTTGAAGGCTCTATCTCTGGTTCACTAGATTACAGACACAGGATACCATCAGCTTAAAAACTCTGTCGGGAGGAAATATATCCCTGTCGAGCAGTGCTAGTAGAATTTATTATTATTATTATTATTATTATTATTATTATTATTATTATTATTATTATTATTATTATTATTACCAGTATTATTATTATTATTATTATTATTATTATAATTTTTTTTATTATTACCATTATTATTATTATTATTATTTTTATTTTTTATTGTTATACTTTGATTAGACATTGCGTCTGAAAAAAATCTAGTGGTTTTATCATTCAACACAACAAAATAGTTTTTATTTCTTCTGTATTTCAGTGGTTTTATGTTGCTAGGTAAAGTTGTAATACAACACGAGTAAGGAAGCGATTTCAGACACGACGTCCGACGACGTTTTTTTAGGTGTAAAACTTTTTAAGTATAAACATGATTGGATAAATGTTAGCAAATTAAGCTGTTTATTAGATGCTGGAACACAAAGACCGGTTTCTGTTCATCCAGTCCGAGACAGAGTCTGTTATTAGTTCACTAAACACAAAGTCAGCGTTGTCGTCAAGCGCAAAGCAGATGGAGCGTTCCACTGACAGCGTAATGATGTAGTACAGCCACGGCTTTCAGCGCAGACACTAACGCTGTGTTAAGCGAGTCCAAAAAAGCAGCCGGAGGAAAGTCATTTATCTTTTTCGCTTCCTGAGCTGGGTTGTTTTTTTTTTGTTATACAGGCTTTAGAGAAGGAGATAGACAGAGATGTCTGAGGGAAGTGAAAGACTCGTAGATTCAGAGCCATCCTCGTCATGGCCGTGTTCGGGGTGGTGTCTTTCTGCTGCAGTGTGATGACTCAGTGTTTCACACCACCAGCTGTGAAAAGCTCGGTCTGTCTCCGAGTCTGACGGCCGTGTCGGAAGTGTGTGTGTGTGTGTGTGTGTGTGTGTGGTTGCTATTCTCTTTCATGTATTTATTTCTCCTTCTAATCACTCCTTCCTCTTCCCCTGTTTCCTCACAGCACTGTGGATGATTATTCACCTCACCAAAAGGTAAGAAGCAGGAAAATCCAGAACAAACATTAAGACATTTTATTAAAACTAAAAAAAAAAAGAGTAGTAGTAGAACCGCTCTGTGGTGTATCATCTATGCTGGAACTTGTTCAGAAGCTGATCTTTTATTCTGGTATGAACTGGGTTGCTCAGGGATTCTCGGGATATTTCAAAGATTCCTCATTCCTGTGGCTCAAGTGGTTAAGTCTTTGTGTTGTTGACTGAAAGATCAGGGTTCAAGCCCCAGCACTGTAAACCCTGGGTCCCTTGAGCGTGGCCCTGTTCCAGGGTTGCTGTATTATGGCTGACCCTGCGCTCTGACCCCAATTTCCAAAGCTCAGATATCTGAAGAAATGTATTCCATTATGCTGTAATGTAATAAAGGCTTCTCCTCAAAGGGTTTTGCTTATATTCATAAATAGAGGACATACAGAGAATCCTTTAGGGTCTATTCCCAAAAAACACAATCAAGATAAACACTTGTAGATTCAACTCTCCTGTTATTTTCAAATTTACAAACATGTTTTGCCCTTGGGGTCAGTCTGACCCCAGAAATTTAAACCAATAATAATAATAATAATAATAATAATAATAATAATAATAATAATAATAATAATTTTTAACCAGGTTTTTTTGCCAGTTAATTTATGTTTTTTGTTGACTACCTAAATAGCCTTTTAAATAAAACATAACCCCAACCCAACCCACCCCACCACCCTATTCTACTAAACACCTCGCTCAAATCCTTACGCTTGTCCATTTTTCCTGCTTCTAACACATCAACTTTGAGGACAAACTGTTCACTTGCTGCCTCTAATATATCCCACCCACTAACAGGTGCCATGATGAGGAGATAATCAGTCTTATTCACTTCACCTCTCACTGCTCATAATGTTATGCCTGATCGATGTGTGTATATACGAGACATTAAACATTGAATGACGCCAAGGATAATAGGAGGGTTTGGGTTAGGATTGTGTTTATTATTCTTTGGTCATCACATGGACATCTTTTCACTCTGCTGCTCTGTTTTCGTTGCAGAACAAAGCCCTTTTCCAGCAGCTGAGTCTGAGAGAGAACGGCGTCCAGCTCCGCGGAGCTCACAGTGACCACCGAGAAGGTGAGCTATTTATTCACAATAAATTCAAGAGCAGGTCAGCTATTAAAGCGGCTGTATGCAGGAAGAGGAAGAGGAAGAGGAAGACAGGCATTTGTGGAAGCATCATCAGTTTGTCTTTCCATTAACTAAAAACGTAATTATAAGTCAAACTGATGTCTCAGTATCTCTGAATAATTTGGTTTTTTCCCCAGAAGCCAAGAAATTTGTTCCTATTTTTTTGTGTTCACATGAAGCGCATATGAATGTAGGAATTGAAATTTTCCAAGAAATTTGCTATGTTTTGATTGTTTTTATATGCAAAAATATAATTATAGTGTTGGAAATTGCTAATATTTTTGGGTGGCTGGACCTGATTATCTGCATTTATATTATTTCTTATGGAAAAATTTGTTTAGGAATACAAATTTTCGCCTTAAGAACTCTAAGTTGTCTTCATTTGTCACATATACACATTAATGTATAGTGAAATTCTTTCTTTACACATCCCATCCTTGAGGGTTGGGGGTCAGAGCGCCTCTGGAGCAGGGTGGGTTGGGGGCCTTGCTCAAGGACCCAAAGGTGGCAGCTTGGTGGTGCTGGAGCTTGAACCCCGATCTCCCGGTCAACAACCCTTAACCACTTGAGCTACCAAGTGATTTCTTTTCAGCTTTATTTTTTGTGAGAGAAATAATGATTCACATATTTGATCTATAGTTGTCTAAAGCCTATGAAAATACATTTCCTAATCTCTTTGGCGTCTTGTGGATTGGATTTGCTCTTTAACGTGATTTGAGGGTTCACACATTCACACGGCTCTGATCGTTCCCCCAGTTTTGATCTTCGTCACATTCAGGTGAAACGCCTTGTACTGTGAACGTAGCCTTTGTTTCGCTCGGCTAATTTTCCTGTTATTTCTGCGTACACTAGCTTTGTTGTCTCACTCGGGGGATATTTATGTATTTAAAGAGCACTGAATGAAATAATTATTCATACACGCTGGAGGCGAATTTGGATGTTTTATGTATGAGAGGCTAATTAAGGTGTGTGTGTGTGGGTGTGTGTGTGTGGGTGTGTGTGTGTGTGTGTGTGTGTGCGGGGGGTTTAAAGCATGTAAGGTGCTACAGTGTTATAATTACTCGTTTAACTTTGTTTAGTGCTGCTGATGCAACCAGGACTATTATCTGTAACACCAAATTTCTCTCTCTCTCTCTCTCTCTCTCTCTCTGTCTTTCTTTCTGCCTGTCTGTGTCTCTCTCTCCCTCTTCCTCTCGATCTTTCTCTGTCGTGGTCTCTGTCTGTTTTACTGTCTGTCTGCATCTCTCTTTCTCTTCCTCTCCCTCTCTCCCTGTCTCTCTCTCATCTGTCTGTCTCTCTCCCCTTCTTCTCTCTCTCTCTCTCTCTCTCTCTCTCTCTCTCTCTCTCTCTCTCTCTCTCTCAGTGATGTGTCATGTGTACGTGAGCTCAGACTCCTATCTGAGTGTGAGAGTGAGGACGACAGTAGTGGCTCAGGAGCTCCTACATGTTGCGGCTCAGAGGATGGAGAAACCTATAGAGGACATGGTGCTGGTGGCCCAGACCTACAGCGGAGGTTTGCAGTCACACACACACACACACACACACCATCTATGACTCCTAAAAGTTATTATATAACAGATAGATTAGTCTTATTGATTGAGCTGCAGGTACACACACACACACACACACACACACACACGTCTTAATGTGCCTGTTTTTTAAAAATGTCACACTTGTTCTTTAGGTAAAACTCACTCATCTTTTTCTGTTATGTTTATTAGACTCCACCAGACTCTGTTAGATACAGCAGATGTTTTATTGCAAATGCTATTAATAATGAAATAAAAAGTGTTATTAATAACAAAATAAAAAAAATTTATTAAACATTTTTATTAAGCTTATTCTATATTCCTTCATCTTCACCTTTATCATCATCATCTTCTTCTTCTTCTTCTTCTTCTTATTATTATTATTATTATTATTATTATTATTATTATTATTATTATATTAAGATTATCTCAGTGGCTGAATCTCAGATGGCATTTGTGCACTTCTGCGCCTCTACACTGCCATTGTGTCGTAAACTCATGACACCCAGAATAGAACAGGAAGCCATCTGAGATTTGGATTGTGCCTGTTGTCAGGATTGGGTTTTTTGTGTGTGTGTGTGTGTGTGTGTGTGTGTGAATGCTAAAATCAAGCCTGTAGCACGGGTCAACATGCAGGCAGACAAATGCAACAAAGCGCATTCATAACCCAGAATAACCTGCAAGCGCAAAATACAGGAAATAACATGACGATAACATGACTTGCAAAACATAATAAACAACTGAGCTTAAACTGAACAAAAAACACATAAATATACAGAAATTAATAAACAAATCAGGAAGTGTTTCCTTTTTTATTATTTTATGATTCATTTTTTTAAGGTGGCGTAAGGAGGCAAATTTGGGTCTAGTTAATATTTCAAACCATTTATAAAGCAATTATATACAACGATCAGGCATAACATTGTGACCACCTGCTTAATATGGTGTTGTTCCCCATTTTGCTGCCAAAGCAGCCCTGACCCTTCGAGGCATGGACTCCACTAGATCCCTGAAGGTGTGCTGTGGTATCTGGCACCAAGATGTTAGCAGCAGATCCTTTAAGTCATGTAAGTTGTGAAGTGGAGCCCATACTAACAGGAATCACAGGCCTTAAAGGATACTTTTGATAGATACTGACCACTGTAGACCAGACCAGGAACACCCCACAAGAGCTGCAGTTTTGGAGATCATCACAATTTGGCCCTTGTCAAACTCGCTTAAATCTGTACACTTGCCCATTTTTCCTGCTTCTAACACATCAACTTTGAGGACAAAATGTTCACTTGCTGTCTAATATACCCACTAACAGGTGCCATGATGAGGAGATCATCAGTGTTATTCACTTCACCTCTCACTGCTCATAATGTTATGCCTGATCAGTGTATCATTGATATTTGACCTGAATACATGTCCACTCTCCTGTGATTTTTTTATGATGTTTCTGTCCTCATGTTTGTTCAGAAAAACGCGTCCTTCAGCCTCACGACTGCATTTTCTCCGAGTCTCTGGCTCTTCCTGGGAGACTGATGGCCTGCTGGAGAGACCTGAATGAGATTCTGGTAGGTTTAATGTGTTTATAAACACAGCAGCGGAGATTCAAATCCGTATTATACACAACAATAAATGTTATTTAATTTACTGCGTGACATTCAGCCGCTTTCTAGGTGAATATTTATGATACTCATATACAAGCATTTAGCATCTGAAACATTTCTCACAGCATTATAACAAAAACGTCTCGTTTCTCTGTTCTGTCAACAGCCTCCTTTAACGGACTGCGTGGAACTGGCACAGCGGGCGTCACGTCTCCTCGGCATCAACACGTGGGACGTTTCCGTGGCGCTCACCAACCTCGACTGGAGCCTCTTCAACTCTGTACACGAGGTGAGGCTTTACATGGGATCAGCAACAAGAATATACAGACAGTTAAAGGGGTGGCTTCGTTTTAGTGTTTGAGGGCATTTATTTATTTATTTATTTCTGCGGTGTGTGAGAAGAGTCACTACAACACACTACTGCTGTTCTGATCACAAATGTTTCTATTCTAATGGGCGGGGTCTCTTTCAGGATGACTCCTCCCACAACCAGACAGTTTTAAGTAGCAGCAAATATTTTAATGAGGATGAAAATTATGTAAATTATAAATCTTTACAATCGGCTGATCTCATCCAATAGGAGATTTTGGAGTGATGTGTTAAGAAAGTGAGAGAATTAAACATCTTTTTTAATTTGTTGCCCATCTGTAGCTGTGATCTCAGTCACCTGCAGGAAGGAAGGGATGTCCGCCGGTTTTAAAGGATGCCTGTGTGATTATATAGAACTGATTTCACACAGAATTTCTCTTCTCGTCTTTCACAGCAAGAGCTGGTGTACTACACCTTCAGCCGGCAGGCGAGCAGTGGCCACACGGTGGCGCTGGAGCAGCTCCTGCAGCGCTGTAACGAGGTTCAGCAGTGGGTCATGTCCGAGGTCCTGCTGTGTCCTTCGCTCGGAAAACGAGTCCAGCTGCTCAAGAAGTTCATCAAAATCGCTGCACAGTAAGAACTTCGTCTTCTTCATCAAATAAATGTTTATCACAGACTTACACAGATTATAAATGTAGATTTAGCAGCAATAAAAAGTTGTAATATTGCAAATATTTCTTAAAGGTGAAAGTTATTACAAAGCCGGTGTTATACAGCATGCAACTCTTTTCAGTAACAAGGCAAGCTTAAGGTTACTGTAACAGTATACTCCTTATTTAAAATGGCTGTGTGTGTGTGTGTGTGTGTGTGGTTCCTTTCCACAGCTGTAAAGCACAAAGGAATTTGAATTCCTCCTTTGCCATCATTATGGGCCTAAACACAGCAGCAGTCAGTCGACTCAATCAGACCTGGGAGGTAAGAGAACACACACACACACACACACACATAAGGACACATAGCACAGTTATACTGCAGTCTGTTTCACAGCTTGTCTCATTACACACTCTTGCAGAAAGTTCCTGGCAAATTCAAGAAGCTTTTCTCCGAACTCGAGTTGTTAACTGTAAGTACGCAAACCTAGCATACTGTTGTGTTGAGTTGTGTTGTGTTGAGTTGTGTTGAGTTGTGTTGTGTTGAGTTGTGTTGAGTTGTGTTGTGTTGTGTTGAGTTGTGTTGTGTTGAGTTGTGTTGAGTTGTGTTGAGTTGTGTTGAGTTGAGTTGTGTTGAGTTGTGTTGTGTTGAGTTGTGTTGAGTTGTGTTGTGTTGAGTTGTGTTGAGTTGAGTTGTGTTGAGTTGTGTTGAGTTGTGTTGTGTTGAGTTGTGTTGAGTTGTGTTGAGTTGTGTTGTGTTGAGTTGTGTTGTGTTGAGTTGTGTTGAGTTGTGTTGAGTTGTGTTGTGTTGAGTTGAGTTGTGTTGAGTTGTGTTGAGTTGAGTTGTGTTGAGTTGTGTTGAGTTGAGTTGTGTTGAGTTGTGTTGAGTTGTGTTGTGTTGTGTTGTGTTGAGTTGTGTTGAGTTGTGTTGTGTTGAGTTGTGTTGTGTTGTGTTGAGTTGTGTTGAGTTGAGTTGAGTTGTGTTGAGTTGTGTTGAGTTGAGTTGAGTTGTGTTGAGTTGTGTTGAGTTGAGTTGTGTTGAGTTGTGTTGAGTTGTGTTGAGTGGTGTTGTGTTGTGTTGTGTTGAGTTGTGTTGAGTTGTGTTGTGTTGAGTTGTGTTGAGTTGAGTTGTGTTGAGTTGTGTTGAGTTGTGTTGAGTTGTGTTGAGTTGAGTTGAGTTGTGTTGAGTTGAGTTGAGTTGTGTTGTGTTGAGTTGTGTTGAGTTGAGTTGTGTTGAGTTGTGTTGTGTTGAGTTGTGTTGTGTTGTGTTGAGTTGTGTTGAGTTGTGTTGTGTTGTGTTGTGTTGTGTTGTGTTGAGTTGTGTTGTGTTGAGTTGTGTTGTGTTGTGTTGAGTTGAGTTGTGTTGAGTTGTGTTGAGTTGTGTTGACACGGACAGATGATCTTAACTCTGTGCGTTCTGCTACAGGACCCGTCTCTAAACCACAAAGCCTACAGAGACGCCTTCAGGAAGATGAAGCCGCCTAAAATCCCCTTCATGCCCCTGCTGCTTAAAGGTAAGCTCTCTGTCTGCTGTTCCCACGTTTCCACAAGCACAATAAATAACACTTAGAATGAAAATCTGACCACATTTAATGCTTCAAATGTTGGCATGTAATAATACGTAATAATATAGTATACAACAATATACAAAAGAAAAAAATAAGAAAATTTTCTTAAAAATAAAAACCTCCCTTTTTCTCTCTCCAGACATTACTTTCATTCATGAGGGAAACAAAACATTTCATGATAATCTCGTCAACTTCGAGAAACTGGTGAGTGATTCTTAAAAAAATAAAAGTTAAAAAAAGTTATCCCATCCCTGGGGGTTGGGGTCACAGCGCAGGGTCGGCCATGATGCAGTGCCCCTTAAGCAGGATGGGTGGGTTAGGGGCCTTGCTCAAGGGCCTGACAGTGGCAGCTTGGCTGGGCTAGGGCTTGAACCCCGATCGATAAGGATCCAGAGCCTTAACCACTTGATTTACCAAAGAAAACAGTCCATTTTTCAGCCATGCTCGAAACCATTTTCATATTTTTCACACACACAAAAAAAACAAGCTTGTAATAAAAGCAGTGAAGAGACGGTTCTATTTTTACCCAGGCGTAAATGTCAGGGCCTGATATAACGGCGTCGTGCCACTTATTCTCTTCTTCCTGTTGTTATTTTTACGCTTAGTAATAAAAGGCATTTGTGAAGGAGTAGGTGGAGCAGCACATTAGGGGGGTCTGACATTTAAGTTCTTGGATTTTAAATCCCAATTTGGTTCAAAAGTTCGTGTTATCACGGCTCAGCTCCTCCTTTTAGCACACTTTGACGTCTGAAGCTGTTTTTTCCTTGAAACCTCAAAACCCAGCTTTTTTGGATATACGGCATTCGCATCACCTATCCATCCATTCATCCATACCTGCTTTATTCCTAATCAGGGTCACGGGGATCTGCTGGAGCCTATCCCAGCACACATTGGGCGAAAGGCAGGGGTACACCCTGGACTGGTCATCAGTCCATCACAGGCCCACACGTATAGGCAGGCAACCACACACACTCTCACTCACTCCTATGGGCAATTTAGAATTACCAATCAACCTAATGTACATGTTTTTGGACTGTAGGAGGAAACCAGAGTACCCGGAGTACAGTGCTAACCACTAAGCCACTGTGCTGCCCCCCAACTCCTATATTTGCGGTATATTTGGGGGATGTGGAAGCCTAGTGGTTAAGGTGTTGGGCCCTTGAGCAAAGCCTATAACCCTCTATTACTCAGCTGTATAAAATGTATATAGCTCTGGATAAGAGCATCTGACAAATGCCATAAATGTAATAGATTACTGTACATGTCATTTAAATAGGAAGAAGAAGAAGCCCTTATTATCGCCACACATACATTACAGCACAGTGGAATTCTTCTCTTCACATACTCCAGCTGAGGAAGTTTGGGATCAGAGCACAGGGGCAGCTATTATCCAGCACCCCTGGAGCAGAGAGGGTTAAAAACCATGGTCAATTGCCCAACAGTGGTAGCTTGGCAGTGGTGGGGCTTGAACCCTGATCAACAACCAAGAGCCTTAACCACTTGAGCTACCACAATACATAGACGAATATATAGAATAAGTAGTCACTGGGATGCAATTTTTAGGATGTAGTAGCTCAGTGGTTAAGGGATTGGAAGAGATCCACCAAGCTGCCACTGCTGGGCCCCTGACTATTCCTCTGAATATTGTGAAATTTGATTAGTTTTTTCATATTTTTCTTTATTCTGGTATTGTGTAATCGAGGAGGTTTGCTGTATTTGGGTTGTCATAAATACCTCTGCTCTAGTCTAATGTTTTACTGCTGTCTTTGTGTTATGGTGAAAATAGGGCTCTGAGACCTTAAGACCTTTTCTCTTTATGAAACGTCAACGTGTGTATGACTATACGTCTCATTTTCTTCCTCTTTCTCTCTCTTTCAGCACATGATTGCAGACACCGTCCGTCTCATACGTCACTGTCAGACTGAGCAAACCGGTGAGTCTCCTGCTTTCAGGAAAAATGTTTCCTTAATATCCTGAAACGACTGAGTGAAATTTATTAACCTTTAAGCTGCATCTGGGGACAAATTTGGATGAGGCTATTAAAGAAAAACCCATCTACCTCAATCTGCTGTATCTCTGTCAGCTGCAGAATTGTTGGCACCCCTGGTAAAGATGGATAGAAGAAAGGTTTATGAATTAAGTTCTTTTCATAACCATTTTTTCATGGCTTTACCAAGGGTGCTAATAATTGTGGAGTTGATTGTATGTGTGATAGATGAGAATTTCAATATTTTTGGAAGTATAAGGACGGTTGCTAGAGCGTCTGAAATATTTAAAATAACATATTAAAATGATATATTTAATATATTTGAAAATATTCACCAGATGTGAAGTTGTGGATTTGTTTTCCAATAAAATCATGTGCCAGTGTTTTATTCATCATACACCCCAGAAATTTCCCAACAAATTATGTTTATCTATTAAAGAATGACGCATCATACTTTTTATCCATTAATTGTTACATTTAATGTTGTGAAACATCCAAAAAACACATAAATTCTGTTCTCACTTACAAAATAAACAGCATCTATAAACAGCCTGTAAGATTATTAAGCCTAGCTGATTTTGTTTATTTTGTTTATTTGTTTGTCTATTTTGTTTATTCCAAGCAAAGAAGCCAGAAGCCAAAGAAAAGCTGTCAATGCAATAAGACGACTTTATTTCAATATTTAATTCAGCATGTCTTTAAATCAGGTTTATATAGGGTCTAATATTTGTTAAATAGAATTCCCATAATGTGAAATATTTTCCTTTATTTATATAGTAATTATTAATATTTTTTATGATAATAATAAAATAATAATTTTTAGAAAATATAATAATATAATATTTATAATAAAATAAATATTGTTATAATAAATAATAATATTATGATTATTATAATAAAAAACAATTTAATAATTTTTTTTTTTGCAGTGTAGTTTACAAAGCCTAATATTTTCCTACTTCTAATATTTTACTAACAGACTCCTTCTGTGCTAAATATCTTTCCGAATATCTAAAGAATTTGTAGCTATTTTTCTTCAAGCAGCAAGATGTAAAATGTAAAATTGATTAGTAGTAACAGCTCAAAGTGAAATGACTTCTATTATATTTGCTAATCAGCATCATTGCTAATCGTACCCCGGTACCCTTTCTGTCTTTTCCCAGGAAGTGAAGTTGCCCCGAGCGACAGCGTGGACGTGAGATCCAGCGTGCACTACCTTCACATTATCGACAATCAGCAGACTCTGTTCGAGCTGTCGCACAGACTGGAGCCGCGAGCGTAACATCACCACCTGCTGGATGTTCACCAGAAATGCAGCAGCGTCTCTCTCTCTCCCTCTTCTCCTTCTCACCGTGACACTACGTCGTTTCTCTCGTTCCTTGTAAAGCCGATTCTCACCGAGGGATCATGTCCAATTCCTCAGCACTGACTGAACAAAAACTCTCTCGCATTTTAGTGGCATGCTCGTTTGACTATACTCGTCTGACCACTAGATGGAGAGGTTGAGCCTCTTCATGAAATACCAATAGGAGTCAGATTAGGATCCTGTGGTGTTTATGATGCTTTTATTGTCTCTGCCGAGTCACTAGTCGATAGTCGCAGTGTGGACGAGCCACGTCAGACGTATGAAGATTTTTGAAGTCACTACTTTTTTTCAATGTTCTATATCACGTCTCCACACCGGAGCGTACTGTGCTGTTCTTCTATGTGTGTGTCAACTATATTACAGTTGAGACGTAATATCGGGACACGACCCAGACGTTTGAGACGTCACACGCGCTTTCAGGGACACGCCTGAGATCCAGGCCTCGATACTGGGTGAAAAAGCAGGACAGAGACGAGCACATGCTACGTCTGGCCCCAGAGTTGTCAAACCCAGACTTTGTCATTCTGAATATCGTCAGTCATCGTGATATTTGTTCGAACCTTTCCAGCGGAAGCGGTTTTAGACCCAGCTTCCTTAACACAGTATTATTATCGGATACATGGTTCTGTTTTGTTTTATTTTCTGTGCAATGCTTCAGACTCCTGATGCGGTTGTTAACAGAGTGCAGTGTTCGCTTCGTGCTTCACATGAGCCATCAGGTTTACTTTCACTGATGCCACATTGGACCGGATCGATTTTAAGCAACTTACATTTCGTTTTCGTTTCGGTTTTCGTTTCGCTGCATGCGTGCACATAATGTATTGCACTTATTAAATCTTTGTTTATACAGTAATGTGTAATATTGTATATTAAGTTATATAAATGTACATGTTTATCGTGAGGCATCTGCATACATATTTGATTTTTTGTGCCAAATATTATTATTATTATTATTATTATGGGAGAGTGATTTAATATTTAACATTAAAAAATTGTGAAACCTTAGCCTTATGTGCAGCTATTAGATCTTGCTCCAGACATTCATTATATGTATATATATATATATATATATATATATATATATATATATATATATACATATATACACACACACGCACGCACTTATATTTTCCTTCTGGCTTAATGGCGAGTCCATTTGACTCATTTTTCCATTTGGACTCACTCATAAAGGGATCATTAACAATATTTCAATTCAACACTTTTAAAAGGAATATAATTTTGAAAACAGAATTAAATAAAAAAATAAATAAAGCCATTAATCTTTTGCAGTATTTTTGGCTCGATTAAATAAACACTGCACATTTCTTACTGACATTTTTATGGTGTTAGAGGACTGAGGCATTGTTATTATAATTATTTATTATTATTATTATTATTATTATTATTATTATTATTATTATTATTATTTATGTTTGACGAAGGATGATACCAGTGCAGAACATCATTTGTACAAATCTCCTGTTGTATATATATATATCTATATATAACTATACTGTAATATTTTAATATGCTAGACTGTATGTTTTTTTTGCAGTAACCTGGTCAGAAGAGGTCACTCCACTCATCAAGTGTTGGGGGAAAAAAATCTCTTTTAGAGGCTTATTGTATTTTGTTGCTGTTGAATTTTTTCACACCATGTCAGCTGGTTTGCATGTGGTAAACACACCGACACGACAAACACACACACACACACACGAAGATGAAAACCGCAATCGTACATAGGAATAGATATGCTCTGTATTATTTATGTATCGAAAAACGCAAAATGCAAAGCAATATGGTTACCTTTTGTGTGTTTTCCCTTTTCCGTTGCTATAGAAACCACATACAACTTTTCTATAATATGCATTTTTACAGCAAATGAGTGAATAAAACATTTATGTAATATCAACTCAGCATCAGTTTCCTCTTTATGGCGTGAGATTTAGTCTTTGAATTGATCACTTAAGAATTCTAAATGTTACCTTAGACTTATTGGTATTATGGAAAAAAATTATAGAATTATTTTTTTTTTATTTGAATAATTATAGAATTATAAGGTCAAGCCTTTTTAATATTTCAAACATAATATGTTATAAATATTAATAAATATTATTAATTGTTACAATATTTTACTTATTATTAAATATCATCAATTATTGTAATATATATATATATATATATTTATAATATTGTTAGTGTTTATAATGAATTATAATCTAAATGTTAACAATAAAAATATATATACTAAAAAAAATTTAAAATATCTAAAACACTATTTTTATTGTATTTTATAATGTTTTAAACTATTATATTTTATTATTATTATTATTATTATTATTATTATTATTATTATTATTATTATTATTATTATTGTTGTTGTTGTTGTTGTTGTTGTTATTGTTGTTGATGATGATGTTGTTGTATTATATCACTTTAGAAATCCAGAAATATTCATTTTAAGTTTTAATGTGATCCTGCTTATGTTTCTGTCTTTCATAGATTTGCATTATTATACATTTAGGGAAACAAATAAATAATGAAATGATGGTTAATGTGGTAAGAAAAGGTCCAAACACTAACCACGCGTCTCTATCTTTATCTTAATCTTCATAATGTTCTATCTATCTTGTGTTTTGCGATCTCTGTTGACTGACTCTTACCTGAAAATGCTTGAACAAACTCGCTCAGCACAAACACGCAGCTGTCTTTGGCTCACATTTCTTAGCATTTGCTGACTAAAGCTTTAAAACGTCTGAAGACTCCAGGTCCTCACAGAGCACAGAGGCTCGGCTCATCACACTAAATAAACGTGACGTTCTCAGTGATTTGTGCTTACTGTGGAATTTCCTAACAGGCAATTAGTCCACAGCTGTCAGGCTTCACTACTACACGGTGATGCTTTCCTTAGACTCTGCTCAGAAAAGTGCGTGCTGATGAGCTGAAGTGTTTTATTCAGTTAAATACTAGTATAAAAATATGATGGTCAGTAATGATGTCCTATTTGGCGCAGATTTTTAACCAACCCTCCCACTCAAATAGCAGCCCTCCCATTGTATCCAGCTTGGGACCAGCACCCATCAGTAGCTGGGTTGGTTCCTTAAATATAATATATAATAATAATATATTTATTATATTATTATATTTATTTATATATTTATTATATTTATTATTATATAATAATAAATTATTATTATTATTATTATTATTATTATCATTACAAATCTTTAGAATTCTCTTTGTTTCTGTTCTTGTATTTTTTCTTTAAAAGTAAATTATACTTTTTATTCTATATAATTACCATTTGATTTTATCTTTATACAAATAAAGAATAAAGAATAGCAAGAACTGATCATAACAGAATTTTTTAATATTATAATGTAAGTCTTACCTTCTATTGTGTTTTTTTTTTCTAATTAAAGATAAATATAATGTGATCTGTGTTCTTCTTGTCCTGACCATCTCACCAGTGGAAAGAACAGCTTTAGTCTTTCACCCGCTCTAATAATATTAGTAGCCGAGGTTGTTGGTTCGTAAGTCTGCTAACAAGGTTCCATTCAATTAGTTAATTAATTCCCAGTTGCTCAGCTTTTCATAAATAAAAAAATGATGATGTCTAGTGGAATCTCACCCTGTTGCTATCATACACTCTTAAAAGTAAAGGTACCGGGAAGAACCTAAAAAGGGGTTTTCGAGTCATGCCTTAAGAGAACCGTTTTTGGTTGCACAAAGAACCTTTCAGTAACTGGTTCTTTAAAAGAACCTTTTTTCTTAGGGGAATAGTCTTATAGTTTCAAGAACCTTTTGTGCAATGGAAACGCTGCATGCATGTTAAACATTCTTCATAGAACCATACACCTTTGACAAAGAATCAGTGAAGAACCTTTATTTTTAAAGAGTGTACAGAGCAGGAATGACTTCTATCCATGACCCTGTCGCCAGTTCACCACTGTTCCTTTCTTGAACCACTTTTGATAGATACTGACCACTGCAGACCGGGAACACCCCACAAGAGCTGCAGTTTTGGAGATGCTCTGATCCAGTGGTCTAGCCATCAGAATTTGGTCCTTCATCAAACTCGCTCAAATCCTTACGCTTACCCATTTTTCCTGCTTCTAACATCAACTTTGAGGACAAAATGTTCACTTGCTGCCTAATATATCCCACCCACTAACAGGTGCCATGATGAGGAGATCATCAGTGTTACTCACTTCACCTCTCACTGCTCATAATGTTATGCGTAATCATCACAGAGATGGAGTTCAATCCAACAGCAGCTGTAAAAAATAAAAGATACTGTATATGCTAGAACCTAAGTCTACCAATATCTAAGAGATTATAGAATCTTGTAAATGTGGGCTTGGTGCTTAATGTTCTCAGCTCTTCTTTGTTTCTTCTTTTTATGTTACTGTTCATCATACGTTGATGTGAGAAGTGAGCAGTGTATATGAGGTAAGTCATGATAAAATTTATCTAGATCTAAATCCAGCAACAGATTTCCAACTTCTTCTCCACTCGTCCTTTTGCTTTATCATTATAACGTAATCAATCCAACAAAAGTTTATTGAATATTGTGACATAAAACCTGAATTCCTCATGTGGCCTCCAGAAAATAAAAACACCCCTTGTTTCTTTATCCCTCGCATATAAGCAACAGGGTGTGTTGATTAATTAGCTTGTTAACGGGCTGTGTTTCAATTAGGCAATGTTAATTAATCCCTCGCTCCACAGAAACATGCATGTTCAGCTGCTGGGCCAAAAGGTGCCACTATTTTTGGTGGAATCTCTTTCATAGGCAGTATCTTAATTAAAGTTGCCTAAGGGAACTGATTCTGAACTTAATGAGTTCAGGATCCACAAATAAAGAGACGTCTTTACTTGGGATTGGACATATTGGCTCTGTAGAGATGGGCACAAATATAGGCAATGAGAAACAAGAGACATCAGAGATGAGGAACATTTGGTGGAGTATCAAATGGTGCTACAGAAAGGACTCGCTTTAGGAATAGAAGAATTCTCTCTGTGTAACTGGTCATAGGATAGATCATTTATTATACGTTTTAATCAAGATGATTGCCAATAAAACTGTCACATTGGTTAAAAAGACATCAGCAGGTCAGTTGACAGATGCCCCGTTGTTTTTTTATGTAATGCTGGTGCTGCTTGGCATTCTGGGAAATGCTGCGGTGATCTTGGTGGTAGGGGACAGTATTGTTCATGAGCGTGGAGGAGGACGTAACTCCGACATGATCCTTGTCAACATGGCCTTATCTAATTTGATGGTGTCTGTGATGAGGAACACCCTGCTGGTCACCTCAGACTTTGGACTGGAGGTATGAAGGGATATTTTTTATGTTGGGGGCATTGGGGTATTTATAAAATGGTTATTGTGATAACTGCTAGTTTTTTAAAGGATACCTTTTTAAGGAAATGATAAGAAAGTGTTTCCTTTGTAGAGGAAGAATTTCAGAGCTAGGACTTTTCATGTTAGCTGAATAATTTTGTTTTATAGAGCATTTTATATTGCTTCTAGCCCAAATATAACATTAATTAATAATGAACTTTTGCAAAAATTTGAAGTGCCTGAAATGTGAATAAAAAATCGAAATTGTCTTAAGAGAAAGACACTTTCTATACCTGCAACTTTCTGTGTAGCACCAGATCCCATTGTGAAACCATGGTTTTGTCTGGAACCAGTGATGTTTTGACTAGTTTCACGGATCGGACTCACATAGTGCACAATGTTGCCACTAGCAGTAACAAAAAATGGTAGTAGGGTAGAAAAAGATGCCTACAACTACCTCTGCAGATTATTCATGGTGCCTGAGGGGTTCATAGATGGAGCATTTAAACTCATAAGTGTTTGACCTTTTTCTGGGGTTGGGCTCATAAGGTCCAGACGGATAGTTACTTTAACAACAGGCAAAAACATGGTCTATTCTGTGAGAAAGGAGAGTTTAATAAACTTTTTACACAATCTGTATTGCTATGTCATTTATCGAAGTTACACATACAGCTGTTGATTTATCCAGTTGTGATCCTGGCCCAGAGCATTTGACACTGAATTAACTGTCGATCATGAATTTGTCACAGGAATAGTCTCAGATATCAGATAGCAAGGCAGTTCTTTGGACAGTAGATGTCCAACAGCCTTCTTCCAAAACTTGTTCACCTCCTTCAACATTATTCGTTGATTTGTTCCCCTTGGTGGTTCATGTAAAACGCTACCAAGGCCACACCAGTAGACATGAGGCTAGGTTAGAAGTTCCTGAAAATGTTGCAGTGCCATACAACTTCCATTTCATGTACATAGATATGCTAATGTTGATGTTTTTCTTTTACTATTTCCTTTCCTTTTCTACCCCTAACCTTGCAGAGAGGCGGCTGTCATAATAATTATACTTTTTGCAATGAGACCCCTTTGTCACTTTGGCACATCCGGGCAACACTGAAACAGTGTGGTGCAGCATTTCCAGGTTTTAGCATTGCCGATTCTATCACTACTCATGTAAGATCAGGAGTTTTCTCTGGTATGCTATCCTAGCAAGACAAACAGAGTTGCTGTTCAGGTGACGTGTGGCTGCTTACAGTTTCATGACTACCGGATCACATGGCACACTAATGCTGTTTTATGAAATTGGTACAGTAGATGTGCTATGAAAAGAGCTAATCATTTCATCCGCTGTGTCAAAAAGCAGAAACAGCTTTATAATACCAGTTTACAGCAATTTCCTACTGCTGCAAGGCTGCACTCCTGCATTATCATCACAGTTAATTGTAAGCTGTTAGCACTCTCTGCAAGCCTGGGTTCTTTGCATATGTTTAGAGAATGAGAATCAGACACTCAGTCTACAGTACATCGGTGTCTATCCTTTGTTCACAAGGCAGTTGTAGTAAACTCTTCAGATTTTTGCAGTTTATGATGTTGCTGCATTGTTGGTAGCACATCTTACTTGTATGAATATTAATTGGGAGAATAAAACATTATACTAAATTGTCAAGACAATGAAAATAACATTAACCTCTATATACAAACACAACTGTAGGAGGAAATATACGTTCTTTTGAGTGAAGGTTACATTTGAAACTTTCAACAAAACCTGGTTTGATTTCTACAAACTAACGCACAAATAAGCCATTAATTTATATGAAATTGCATTTAAAATGAGAAATTACAATTAAACTTATCACTGGTGAAAACTGCAGGCTAGCTTTGTAACTTTGTTAACTAGCTACATTTGCTTTGTTCAAATAAATTCAAGCTTTCAGTCAACAGGAGAATATCTTTGACAATATTTTAGATACTTGCCTCCGTTTCTCACCAGTTGCCTGTAAATAATGTATCTCTTTCCATCTCTTACTGAAGGTGTTACCCGGTAAGGACTGGTGTCAGTTCCTGATGGGTGTGTGGGTCTGGCTGCGTTCAGTGAATGTTTGGTCGACGCTGTTTCTCAGCGCTTTCCACTTTTCCACTTTGAAAAGGATCGGTCCTCCCATCGCCAGTCTAAACTCATCCTGTGGTCCTCCTAAAGCTCTACTGATGTGCTTCGGCCTCATCTGGGGACTCAATCTCCTCTACTCAGTCCCTGCTTTTGTGTACTCCACAAATGGAGGCAAGAACGCCACTGAGGTGAGGGAAGGAAAAGAACGTATGTCAATGTTCCATAATGACTACATTTACATTCACTTTATCAAACATTTTTTACTATAATAGCTTCAGTGTGTAACTAAGAAAAATAAAAATAAGAGAATATGAAAAATCACAGATCACTCACTAATCTTCGGTCTTTGTTCCTCTACAGACATTGATGTTAGTGAGCAGTACAACTCGTCCATTACTGGGCTGCGTGTGGGATTTCCCCTCCACTTACAGTGGGCTTGCTTTTGCCACCACGTCCATGGTGATCCATGAGGTCATTCCCATCTTCCTCATGAGCAGCACCAACCTGGGCTCTCTCCTCATACTGTACGCACATGGAAACGCACACAACATCGCCAATAAGGATCAGGATGCTCCCATTTTACGCAGAGTCCCGGCAGAGAGACGTGCAGCCAAGGTCAGACTTTTAATTATTATATAACTGCCAATTAATATACATTATATACTTTATATATTTATTATACAGTCAGTGTCCAGGTGATGTGATGAAGTTGTTATTGTTACTGCCCTTATTTTCTTATTATAGCATGGCCAGAATGATTTATTGCCTATTTTCACAGCAATTTTCACACATTAACATAAGTTTTTATCCAGTAATAGTTACATTAACTGCTGTGAAATGCCTGGGAAATATGTTAGTTCTTGTTATCATTTTTTCTCATGTCACTCAAATAAATTACAACCATTTTCCCTCCTTTGAAGCCTCTTTTATTTCTTCCTTTAAAAAGACAAAAGTCATATTTCTACCAAACAGCAAACTACAATGTCCTGATGATTTTCCTGTGCCGGAAAATTTAAAGGTACAGCTTTAGAAAGACTTTTAGAAAGCACTGGCGCTGGAAGCTCCTGCCACAAAAGCTAAAGTAGTCCATCAGCATATTAATGATTATATATTTTTAATTGGTTTACATGGATCATGTGTTGTACAAGTCCATGTGTATGCTGTTACTATAGAAACGATAAAATATTATTACGTGCATTAATGTAAAAATGTAATGTGCCTTGCAGTAGAAAATACTGTAAGTAATTAATCAAGAGCTCAGAATAGATCATTCAACAGCGCTGTGACATAAAGTTTATTTTAAAGATGCTCATATCAACCAGGCATAATTTGCCTTTTAATAGCTTGCAAAAATATAATATAATATAATATAATATAATATAATATAATATAATATAATATAATATAATATAATATAATATAATATAATATAATATAATATAATATAATATAATATAATATAATATAATCAGATTTTTCTGAATAACAACATTCTTCCTGTCAATATTTTTTGTTTCTTTTTTTTATTCATTTCATATTTTTTATTCACGTTCTCTTACAGTGAATAGTCAAGTCAAAAGTTAATTACTGGTCAACAAATCTTTAAAAGAAAATTTTTCAAAAAAACGGGTAAAGGTGCATGTATAAGTATTCAACACACCGATACCAGAAGTTCCAGATATAAAGTGAAAGCTCCTCATTAAGATATTACCCTACAATTGATTTATATTTGGCCTCCAAATGTGAAACATCAAAACATCTTCCATGATCCAGACAAAAAACCTCAGCTGAACTGTCAGTGGAAACATTCTAAAGGAAAGGAATGAAAATGAAGACCAGGTAGCGTTCTAAGGAACTCAAAGATGACTTAGGAATAGGGTGAAAAGTTTTATCTAAGAGGTTGAACATCTCAATAAGTGTTGTTGGATCATTAGAGTGGTAGTGGACGGTGCATCGCACAGCCAAAGCACTGGCTAGACAAGGAACTAGACAGAGACTAGTGAAGGAAGTCACAGCGAGGCCAGCAGTCACTCTAAAGGAATTTTCCAAAGGGATTATAGTGGCTGAGAATGGAGTGAAGACATAACTCTGCATCACTGAGGACCATACAGGACCGTGCTCATTGCTAAAGAAGAGTCATATGAAAGGACAAGTGTGACCCAGTTAAAATGTGTTTTTTGGTGTGGTGAGGCCAAGCTGTATTTTTGGTGCAACCTAATGCAGACCTCAATTAACCTGGGCTTCTTGTCAAAAATGGAACAGAGAATGTTTCAGGGGCATTTTACAGCTTGTTCAGTAAATACATAAAGCTTAGGAGAAATGTCCCCTTTTAGTAGGACAATGATCCAAAACACAGGAGTGGTTAAAAGTGACCAAAAAAAGGGGGTCAAGTCAAAGTCCAGATCTGAATATTTAATAAGAATCAGTGGTACTGTTTAAAAATTCCAGTCAACAAACAACATCCAACTAAGATGAAGAACCAAATCTGTCAGGAAAAATCAATAGTCTGAATGGGTGAATACTTATGCAAGTGACATTTTTTCTTTTTTTACTTTCTTAGAAATCTGCTTGGCAAACAATATATTTTTAAAAACGTACTTTAAGTGAACATTGGTTTGCTATAACAATATTGGCTGGAACCCTGTCCATAAATGTAATTTTAATCCTGACTTATCTGAAGGGGATTGAATCCTTTTGCAAGGCACTATATGTATTCTGTGTTTTTGTATTTAAATACGTGATGTTCTTCTTCTTTTCTAGGTCATTCTAGCCTTGATCATTTTGTTCATCATTTCCTGGGGTGCCAGTGTCATCTCAGTGAACTACTTTAACTACAACCGTGGAGCTTCATCTGCATACCTGCTGATTCTTGCGCGTTTCTCCAACAGTGCCTTTATCGCCCTCTCCCCCGTCATACTGGCTGTGGGTCACCGCAAACTCCGAGAGGTCATAAAGTCTCTCTTCAAATAAAGAAAGAAAGAAAGAAAGATTACTGTGCATTATGTCTAAAA
Source organism: Hemibagrus wyckioides (assembly GCF_019097595.1). Classification (NCBI taxonomy): domain Eukaryota; kingdom Metazoa; phylum Chordata; class Actinopteri; order Siluriformes; family Bagridae; genus Hemibagrus; species Hemibagrus wyckioides. The sequence goes on from NC_080733.1 coordinate 14,334,626, forward strand.
CATGTCTTTACTGTTATAATAGTTTATTATAACAAATAAAGTACAAAAATCAATGAATGCAATAGACATATACATGTGCTTGGTTTCTATGGAAACTTGTATACACACAGTGAAGGGAAATATGTGGTTGTGTTACGCAGCCACACCACTAAAAGGCAACTCTATGGACATACTCATTTCCTGTCAGTCAGGTGTATATATATAAAGCATAGAAACTTTCTCACACATTGGGAAGGCTTGCCATTGGTTCTTAACAATTTATATTAATAAAGGCACTCCTGCGACTAAGCCTGTGACTTTCATGAACTTAGCCACAAGCTCAATCCCAAGCTTGCTAGGACATCTGTCTGTATGTAAATGTAAATGTAAATGTTAGACATTCATCCTGTCCCAGGTTTGACACTCGGTCCAGGAAACATAGGAAACCCATATCACTGTCCAAATTGGCTTTACCCATAGTACGCCTTTATGATCCCTAAATCTCCCCCAAATCAGTAGTTTGATCCTAAGGTCACCTTGACTCACAACTCATACTATCATCTCTTGGAAACATGGTGAACTATCATCAAGGGACCCATGATGTTTTAACACTTGTTTATGATTTTGTTATCATACAACCCAGCTTGAAATGCCCCAAAGTATTTTAGCAAAACACAGGTAATTAATTTACCACCTCATTGGCCTTCTAAGCAGAGCATATCCTCCCTTTACCCCCAGAGGAATACATCAAGGACACCAAGGATATATCCATCCTTCAACTCCATTTACAGTGCTGGATTATTTTCTATGGAAAAGAAAGATGGTTGCCTTCAACCCTGTGTCATTTATTGAGGGCTGACGTCTGGCATAGTCATGGTTCCAACAAGTATGGAACAGGTAGAAGTAGCAACAAAATTAACCAAACTGGATTAAAGAAGTGCTTACAATGTGGTCTGCATTAGAGCAGATGATGTTTGGAGGGCTGCCTTCATCAGAAGCAGTGGATATCACAACTATTTGGTCATGCCATATGGGCTTGTAAATGCTCCACTGGTCTTAAAAGCATTCGCAAATGAGGTTCCTAGGGAATTCCTAAACCAGTTCCTTATAGTGTACAGTACATTGAGGATATTCTCAAATCAGAAAACAGTACATCAGTTATATATCAAGTGCTCAAGAAATTGAAGGAGATTTGGTTCATCATAAAGCTGGAGATGTGTGATTTTCATTGTCCCTCAGGAACATTCCTTAGCTATATCCTTGCCTAGAATGGTGTGGAGATGGACATACTGTATTAGAAAATCTTATACCTCTAGTAAAGCTTCCCACAGCTATGGAAACTGCAGGAGTGATCTTCAGGAAAGCATTCTAGCAGTACAGCAAACATTTGGCAAGGGATTAAATATTAACATCAGTCTATCCTTATATAAACATCCTTAATCCAACATCCAGGTTGAATGACTAAACAAGGAAACAAGGAGGTTTTTGAGGACCTACAGCATTAACAAACAGCACGACTGGAGCCGATACCTTCTGTAGGTCAAATATGCCTTACACTTTCAGTTCACTCCTTCACTGGTCTCACCCCCCTTACAATGTGTACTGGGCTGCCATTGCTCTTTCCTTGTGTCAGGAGCACCTTCTAATGTTTTTTTAATGAACAAATGGAAAGAGCAAACAAACCTGGGAGGCTGTGAATACAGAATCTGAATACAGAGAGACTTCCACCAACAAGGGCAGAAGGTCTTGCTCTCCATCTGGAACCTGAAACTCAGACTTCATTTGAGAATGTTAAGTTACAATTTTATAGGTTTATTTAAGACATTAAGACGAGACTCTTCCAGCTTCTGTCTACTAGTTTGGATTACACTATTAAATATAGCCACATCTCTGTACTAGTTGAGTTTTAAAAGATTACCTGGACACCTGCATATGGATCCTTAAAACATGTCCAAGACATTTTATATTTGTTATTTAACCCTTTTTACTAGTAAACTGGCAGAATGGAAATTGGCTTAAGGGACATTTTCAATCATTGTAAACAAATGAATTACTTTATGGATGCAAGTCTGATATAAAATGAGTCAGGACTCTGTTGGCTTTCAGTATGAGATGTGTGTTGGATAACCTTGGCTGAAGATTTTAGATGCTTATGAACAAGCATTTGGATCATCTCCGAGAGCAGAAATGGGTTTGATATCAACATTTACTTTGAAGAAACATTTGTGTGAAATGAAAATACCAGTTTGGAGATTTTCTGGAGCTTTTCTAAGAATTTACTGGCTCTAGTAGGCTAGGTAAAATTTATGATGTCCTGAACATCTACTTTTATATAAGCTAAAATAGATGGAAATTACATTTTTTTGGCCTTTGGTAAAAAAATTCCAGCATATGTGCACCAATTCTGTGTTTTTGTTCAATTTTGTGTTTTGTGTTTTTGTACTTTTAAATCTGAGCAAGCAATATGTTTATATAAATCTCCAAACTGGTATTTTCATTTCACACAAATGTTTATATATATATATATATATATATATATAGTTGTACAGTAAAGTTCTCCTGTTCTCAGAAAAATCTGTGTCACTTGTTGTCATAAATCATGCCACAATTGTATGGGAAGATTTAGCAATCATAATGAAGGAGAAGGATGTTTCTAAAGTTCTCAGCAACAACATTATTACACAAAATGATGGGAAAACTACACTTCTATAGCAAACACCTTACAAATCTCTGTCACGAAAAATCGTTCAATAAATATGCAGGTGGAAGTCTCATGAAACTCAGTGTCCTCAGACAGATCATGCAAGATTTCTAAATGCATTCTCAGGCTAATGATAAGGAAGGTAAGAGTGAAGCCATGAGTCACTGGAACGAGTTGTACGTAGGATGACCTAAATGCAGAAGGAACAGCAGTTATACAATGAATAATAAGCGATGAACTGCAGCACAATCATTTCCACTATGAAAAAACTTAAGCTAGACTTTGTAATTATCATGTGATTGTAGTCGGTTATTACCATATCATTATCACAGGATTCACATGTAGAATCATAGTCGAAATATTAGCCTTTATATCCACTGTATTTGTAGTTATGTTAAATGCATATATCATGATACATTTTGTGTATAGTAGAAACGTCTCTGAGAATCATGATATGATTATTTTACCATATTGGCAACGGCTAGTTACAAGTAGATCTCTTTTAAGTATACGATCTCATTCCTTAAGTTGCTCATTATATTTCCAGTCTAATTAAATGTAGTTTTTCCTGGTTTCACAACCTCATCTTTATCAAACAAACATGGACAACGTGTAAAGGTACAAATGCTAGCCTTGCTAATATCATTTTCTGTACACCTTAGTAGTATGATTCGATTCTGAATTGCATATACACATCCAAAAGGTCTACCACAGCTTGTCTGACCGACCATGGGATTTCCTAAAAGGCACACATCAGTCATCAGTGATCTTTCAGCAGCTTGTTGATAAGCTGTAGTGTTAAATCCTCAAAACTCTTACCTCAAAGCTATTATTACTCCTCACACTGCATCATACTCAATCTGATCTACTAGCACTGCTCCACCTAGTCCCACCATCTCTCTGGGTACAAGGTAGGTCTGGACTCTTTTCTGTTCTGGCACTGAGGTGGTGGAATGAACTTCCCCTAGACTGACCGTCTTCAAACGACGAATGAAGACCTGCCTTTTCCTGAAACACTTAAATTAGCTCTTATTTTCCCTGTCTGTTTTATGTGCTGTTGTGTGTTGTAAAAACTCATAACTCATATGTTTTTAGGCTGATGGTCCCCTAAGTCTGTGACCTGTTGAACCAGGGTTAATGTATTCATTAATAGAGACTTCAAAGCACTGTTATACATCGTTCTGAATGAGAGCATCTGCCAAATACCAGAAATGTAAATGTAAAGTCAAAATACTTTCTAACAGTGGCCCCTGATTCACCCAAGTTTATTATACAAGAATTAATAATAATTTGCATGCCTATATTTTAGATTTTAAAAATAAAGTATAATAAATGTGTGTACCACAGCACTTGCTTCTTCTTGTCCAGAAGATGGAATGAGTCTCCGTTTACAGTTTGTAAGAGTCAGAAGTTGTTGAAAGGCTGTTCCTGATAGTTGCACAGCACTGTGTACAGTTCTAATGTTAATCTCTTAGCTGGCTCTTATTACTCAGACATCAGCGGAAATAAATTAGTTATATTCAATTATTAGGAAATTAAACTTTTCAGCTTACCCATAATATCACAAGATATTTTTTTTATTAAAGAATTAGGAGTACAAAATAGACAACATACAGTATATTACAGAGTCTATTGTGTATCTTAAAAGATTTCACTATTAAAAATTGAGAATATTTAATAAATAAAAACTATGAGTATTTAAAAAAAATAAATGATACAATTAACCTCTTAAAGTAATAATAATATTAATAAAAATAATAATAACAAGAAGAAGAAAAATATTTTAAAAAGTGAAACAAGACAAAAAATACATAATATTAATTATAATAGTAAATTTGTTCATATTTTTGACTTTATTATTTAAAAAAAAACAAAATGTATATGTTTTATTTTCCTTATTCTCCTCAGTCTATGTTCAATACAAATTGATTTAACTTAAAATCCATAAATAATTATTTTTGCCATATATAGCATGAAATGAACATGATAGAATTTATTATAAAGTCTTACCTTCTGTCTTTTACCTGTTTGGTTTTTTAAAGATAAAGGACATGACCTGTATTCTTGCTCTTCTTTATCATCCCATCTGTATAAAAAAACCCCATCAGTCTTTCACCCACTTTAATAGTATTTGTAGCTGAGGCTGTTAACTATTTAGTCTGCTAACAAGGTTTGGTTAATTAATTCCCAGTTTCTCTGTTAATGCTTGCTCAGCACATGGTTCAAAAAAGGATGACGTCTACTGGAAATCCCCATACATCCACATCACCCTCATCTAGAGCAAGAATGATGTTTATTTCAGCCATCAAGATGACATTTCAGAAGCTAATTAGATGTAAGTGCGTGTGGTGGAACCAGTATGACGTCTGAGGAAAAGGAGAAATGCATAGATTTTAGAAATTCAGATCTGACATATCAATGGATCAGCGCATCATATAGATACTAAGACACTAAGAACCAGTTATGTTTGTGTTTAATGATTGCTCAGTGGTCAGTCTCTGGAAATGGATCTTGTTGGTACAGATTCCTGAGAGCTTGGAGTTAGCAAGTTCTCCCTGTGCTAAAATAAGATGAGATTCAGAGTACACAAGAGAAATAAATGAAATATTAATGAAATATGCTACATATAGAAAATGAACAAAAAAGGTGCTTGAGAATTAAACACAATATTCTACATGGTATGATATTGCACATGATATTATAATAATGTACATATTGTAAATATTGTAAATTAGGATAGTGGGATCGTTTGTTTATATTCTTTATATTCTTGTTTGATTTCTTTATTTTATTTGCATTTATTTATTAGCACTTTTAAAAAAGATATGCTTTCTAGGCCCATTTCTAAATTGTCCATATTGTGTGAAGGGGTGTGTGATTGTGCTCTGTAAAAAGGTCTGAGCACCGTCCAGGGTGACCTCCGCCTTGTGCCCCAAGATTCCAGGCTCCCTGTGGTCCTGTGTAGGATAAGTGGGGCAGAAAGTGGACAGCTAGGTGGGCTGTGTTGCATAAATACACAAAATGTAACTCCCATACATCTACATTGTGTCCATGCAGATCTGTCCATTTCTTTCTTTGGTTTCCTGTTAGATTTCTATTAAGGATTTTGTATGTACTGTATGTAAAATTATTAGATTATTGGGATGGTGCTGTTTAATAGTAAATAAAATATATTTAGTTAACTAATGTACTGATCATTGGTGGTAAACAGGTGTAGCAGGCAGCACTGGCTCCAGGGTCCTGGGTTCAATCCTAAGCTCAGGTTAAAGTTTTGCATGTTGTTTTCAGTTACTGAAGATGAATAATGTCTTCTCATTATTCCTATAAATTGTATTCAAAGCCAAAAACAATTAAGCCATGCTTAGAAATGTAGTTACTTCCTTGGCAGAAAAAGCTATTCCATCCTCATAACATAGTCGAGTCAACAACCAATTAAACAGCTTATTTTATTAAGTTTATTCCATAGGTGACGTAAAATCTCCCAAAATCCTCAAGCCTCAGGTGGCTTTCCGGATATAAAGACTCCCTCACTGACGATACGAGTAACAGAGCGTGTTGATTAATTAGCTGTTAACGACCTGTGTTTCAATTAGCCAAATTAATTAATCCCCTGTTACGAAAGATGTGTGCTCAGCTATTGCGACATAAGGTTTCACTATTTTTGGGGAAATCTCTTTCATAGGCAGTACCTTAATTGAAATAGCCTGAGGGAGCTGATTCTGGATTTATTGAGTTCTTTATCTTCTGTCTAGAGGATGGGAGTGGATACAGATTGGGATTGGACATTTTGGCCCTGGAGAGGAGGGGTCTAATGTAAGGAATGAAACAGGAAACATCTGTTGAGGACCATTTGGTAGAACTTTTGGTTAGTTGTAGAAGTATAGAAAGGGATCGCTTTAGGAATAGAAGAATTATCTGTTTGTTTACCAGGTCAGAGGTTATATTAGTTATTTATTCTAAGATTTATTCATGATGATCGCCAATAAAACTGTCACATTGGTTAAAAAAGCACCAACAGGTCAGTTAACAGGTATTTCAATGGCTTTATACTTGATCCTGGTGCTGCTTGGCATTCTGGGAAATGCCATGGTGATCTTGGTGGTAGGAGACAGTATTTTTCGGGAGCGCGGAGGCGGGCGCAACTCTGACATGATCCTGGTCAACATGGCCTTATCTAACCTGATGGTGTCGGTGATGAGGAACACCCTGCTGGTCACCTCAGACTTTGGACTGGAGGTATGAAGGGATATTTTTGTGTGTGTATTATATGTTGTGTGTGTTGGGGGTTAGAAGGAAGAGGATAGGATGTGGGGGTGAGGTTTCCTCAAAGCAACACAAGGTTAAGATCATCTTAACAGTTAAAGAATGTTCATGCTACATTATCAGACCTTAAATGAAACAACAACAGAAGAACATCTGGAAAGCTGACTAGCATTAAAACCAGACTCGAAAGATTACTAGTTGTTTTTGAGAAGAAAGGATACACACAAGATTCATATCAAACCCTAGCAATTGTGTAAAGGATCTAAATGATTCATTATCCTTTCTGACAGTGCAAATATGTGAGAAAATAAATTTTCACTCATGGATGTTATCATTCAATCATGTTATGTGTTTATCCAGACTTTTGTATGGAAAGAATTTTATGTAACTGGTTTACTACAAACTGTAGTAATGTCCAGCAAAAATGCTGTCTTTAGAGAAAAACTATTTCATAGGTTATGGAGGTTATAGATTAATGACAAAACAGATAGATAGATAGATAGATAGATAGATAGATAGATAGATAGATAGATAGATAGATAGATAGATAGATAGATAGATAGATAGATAGATAGATAGATAGATAGATAGATAGATAGACAAAGACGTTAGATGCTGTTAACTTGATCTCACAGTGGAAGATAAAGTAATAGATGCTTAACCCTAATGTTTTCAACATAGTAGAAAAATGTGTTTTCCATACAGAGTATAGTTAGAGCATTTACTGTGTGCTCACAAAAATTGGACCAGTTGTGAACATATCCAGTATGCTGTGGTTGCTCCAAGACCTGATTTGTGTTCATTAACAACAGACAGAAGCATGGTTTGTTCTGCAACCAACACACACGGTTTGTTCTGCAACCAAAAGCATCCTGGTCCAAAACATTTGTCATTCTATATGTAAACTCAGGAGTTTCTTCCCCTGCCAGGGGGATAAATAACCAAAGCAAAGGTGATATCGCATTGCGTCCAACAGGCTGTGTGTTGATTGCCCCATTCTGGCAGAACAAACCATGTTTCTGTCTGTTGTTAATGAACACAAATCAGGTCTTGGGAGCCAATTTCTGTCCCTGGTGTGATCAAGCAGCAAAGAATTTTACCATGACCTCGATCCTGAGACATCACTCCCTGCTCTGACCACACAGTGTGAGAAAAAGAATAATGAACATTAGACAAATGTGTAAGAAGGCTTTGATGTCATAAATTGATATTTCAATGTCATAAATAATAGTGCCACATCAAGAATGTATAAAAATATATTGAGAAATAAAATACATATTTTCACTATATTCATAAATCATAATAGAACTCCTGTAAATGCCTGTACAGGTCATAGGCACAAAAGACATAAACATCTTTTCATTTGATTCTATCCTGGATGGCTAAGATCATTGGCAAATGTTCGATTTGTAGCTACTGTAGCTGCTGGTCTCCGTCTCTCACCATTTATCTTCTCTTTCCATCTCTTACTGAAGGTGTTACCCGGTAAGGACTGGTGTCAGTTCCTGATGGGTGTGTGGGTCTGGCTGCGTTCAGTGAATGTTTGGTCGACGCTGTTTCTCAGCACTTTCCACTTTTACACTTTGAAAAGGATCGGTCCTCCCATCGCCAGTCTAAACTCATCCCGTGGTCCTCCTAAAGCTCTACTGATGTGCTTCGGCCTCATCTGGGGACTCAATCTCCTCTACTCAGTCCCTGCTTTTGTGTACTCCACAAATGGAGGCAAGAACGCCAGTGAGGTGAGAAAAAGAAAATACTCATATACTTTTATAGTCATGATAAGAGGAAGCAATGAATCCTTTGTCTTTGTTCCTCTACAGACATTGATGTTAGTGAGCAGTACAACTCGTCCATTACTGGGCTGCTTGTGGGATTTCCCCTCCACTTACAGTGGGCTTGCTTTTGCCACCACGTCCATGGTGATCCATGAGGTCATCCCTCTTTTCCTCATGAGCAGCACCAACCTGGGCTCTCTCCTCATACTGTACGCACATGGAAACGCACACAACATCGCCAGTAAGGATCAGGATGCTCCCATTTTACGCAGAGTCCCGGCAGAGAGACGTGCAGCCAAGGTCAGACTTTTACTAGATAACTTGGATAACTGTCTGTTAACAGACATCACAGTCTATTGAATTCATCTGCTTGTATTTATGCCTTTATAATATAATGTCCATCTTCTTTTCTAGGTCATTCTAGCCTTGATCATTTTGTTCATCATGTCCTGGGGTGCCAGTGTCATCTCAGTGAACTATTTCAACTACAACCGTGGAGCTTCATCTGCACACATGCTGATTCTCGCACGTTTCTCCAACAGTGCCTTTATCGCCCTCTCCCCCGTCATACTGGCTGTGGGTCACCGCAAACTCCGAGAGGTCATAAAGTCTCTCTTCAAGTAAAGACGGAAAGATTACAAGTCTTTAGTTTATTATCTGATAGCTTCAAAATAATTTCAACATTTTAATGGATCTAATACACATCCATGTATGGCTACTTGTCTGGAAATATTTGGTATATAAAACAATATTAAATATTGAAAACAATTTTATACTGTAAAGTGTTGACTGTTTGTTATATAATGCAATGTTATTTTATTTATCTGAACAGACATGTTTCAAAGAGATACATTTCTGGTTCTGTCAATTTGTAAGTTAAATTGTAAGTAATGTTATTTATTTTATATATTATTTTTTATTTTAATTGCCATGGAACTTACACGCATTATTGATATATGTGCTCATATGTGCTTGTTGAGCATCCCATTCTAGATTTAGTCCCTCTTTGCTGTTATAATAAGCTCCACTCTCTCTTCTGGGAAGGTTTTCCACTAGATGTTGGAGCATGGCTGTTGGGATTTGTGTTCATTCAGCCACAAGAGCATTAGTGAGATCAGACACTGATGGTGTAAGTGTGAGGAGGTCTGGGGTTCAGTCAGTGTTCCAGTTCATCCTAAAGATGTTTAGTGGGGATGAGTTACGAATCTGCACAGGACACTTGAGATCCTCCACACCAACCCTGGCAAACCATGTCTTCATGGAGCTTCGCTTTGTGCACTGGGACATTGTGATGCTGGAACAGGATAGTCAAGAAGTCAAGAAGCTTTTATTGTCATTTCAACCACATACTGTATATCTGACGCAGTAGACAGTGAAATGAAACAACGTTTCTCCAGGACCCTGGTGGTACATAGACAACATACAACAGAAACAACAACACAGAGCTAGGGACAGATAGTTTGTCCTAGCTACATAAAGTGCAACGTGTGTAACCAGGTGCAAAGAAAAGACGAAAAATACAAAAAACAACACAAGACAGTGCAGGACACAAAGCGCAGAAAAACATGCAACAAAATAAAATGTGCAAACTAGAGAAGTTTGGGTTTCTTCGTTCCAGTAAAAGGAAATTGTAAACACTACAGCATACAAGACATTTGTGTACATTTGTGTGCTTTGAACATTGTGGAATTAATTTGGGGAAGAATATGTTGTCTCATTAGCAAGAATTCACAAAATGACCTTCTTATCTTTAACTGTATAACTGAGTAAACCAGTCAGACTCTTTAATTCCACACGGGGTGGGAAAAGTCAGTACTGACACTACTCTCTCTCTGTCCTGGACTGTATAATAAACCACACACTACACACAATACACTCCGGTTTATACAGACCTCTCAATAATCTGAGATTTGCACAGGACTCATAAACATGCAGTTTTTGCACATAAACAGTATTTGCACATCAACTAGGTCTGTAACCTTAAACACTTGTTTTGCACATTATTTATCGTTTTCATCTAATTCTCCATATTTATTCCTTAAATCTCTGTATTTTTCTGCTATATTTTGTTAAATTGTGTAATATTTTGTTATTTGATATATTTTTTGTTATATTTTTGTACGCTAAATTTGGGTATTTTAGTACTTTTTGTTATATTCCTTCCTATTTTATCTATTACCTGTGTTTTGTGGATACTGCTGGAAACTGTGAATTTCCTTTTGGGATGAATAAAGTGTCTATCTATCTATCTATCTATCTATCTATCTATCTATCTATCTATCTATCTATCTATCTATCTATCTATCTATCTATCTATCTATCTATCTAGATTAAGGCTCTTATCTTGTCATGGAAACTTTTATTTTGACAGGGGATATGGAAACGCCTCTTTCCGTGTTTTTGCGGCGTGTGTCATTTGGCGCGATGTGTTTAAAGTTTAGTTTTGAACTATAGCTCTGTGTGTTTATAGTTTGTTAAATCAGCTAAACTAAGACATGCAGGTTTGTTATTAATAGCTAAAGCGTCTTAGGGGAATGATTGACACTGATTAAAAACAACTTATTGCCACGGTACCGGTTTGTTTTATTTCCACAGCGCGAGCTAAACAGAAGCATTGTTTCTAACATGGACCGATACAACGACTTAAAAATTCTCTTAAAGCAGTGGGAACACACGTTTGTTCAAACACACAACAGAAAACCAAACAAGGTAAATTAAACAAAATACAAGTTTATATTGTTTTTGTTCCTGCTTATCTACAACTGTACTATTTTTTTTTCACGGACATTCGTGATGTGTCGTTCAGTAACGAGTCGATTCATTGAACCGACTCCTTTAAGCGAACATTAAGAACCGACTCGCGCGTTCGAGCCCTTTTTTAGTAACAAACCGATTCTTAGAGTCGATTCGTTAATGTGAACAAAGTGAGCCGACTCGCGAATTTTAGCCCGTTTTGTCCATGCAGGCAACATAGTACAAAATCAAACATTTTCCACGGAAATATCAATTTTACATCCGTGCTTAACAACTGTGTGTATGAGGCAGCGTGTTAAAAAAAGAAGAATATTAATAATCTGCTTGAAAGTCGAAAGAGTCGACTCTTGTGATTCATCACCCATAAAGAATCCCTTGCCTAATAGATATTGTATAGATGCTATTATACACACTTCTGCAATGTTGCTTGCTGAAATTGCTTATTTCATTACTGTTACCAACCTGAAGCTATTTCCTCCCAATAACAGCAGGTCAATGGAGTGCTTTATTTCTTGTATACCACAGGGATCATAATTTTTTTTATCTATTTAAGGATGTGAAGCATCCGAGTTAATTCAAATGATTACTTACCTTTTAACAGCTGTAAACAGTTATTATATAGCAGTGCATATAGCTTTGTCTACTTAAAATCCACTGGTTAGATTAAAAAGCAGGTAAAGGATGTATCGGCGCTTACCTAGGAAGCTTTTACTACTCCTAATAATCATTTTTATTTTCAGGATGATATTGCTGCAGCTCCAGAAGACACGAAAAGTAAGGACATTGTCGTCTATGCAATACTCTACATTTTTTTCCCTCACCTTTTGATCATTTGTGTGTTTTTTTTTTTATTACATTCTGCTCCTGTTACCACCCAAAAGTAGCTGCAATCCAGTAGCAGTTGTTTTTTTATTCCTCTTATACCTCCAGCAATATTGATTCCAGTTTTTTTTTTTTTACCTTATTAAAGAATGACCCATGATGCATCTGCCATCTGCCTGTTGTTATAGTACACCACTACTGTATAGTAGTACAGTATAGTTATAGTTACAAAGTGCTACGAATGGAGACTCCTTCCAAAATCTCCTCAAAGGAACCATGTATTTGCTGTTGTTTCCGGTCTAAATCTGTGTTCTGTGTTGCAGAACTTTATAAAGAGTACCGCATGCTCAAAGAGGTAAAGGAGAAGAGCACACGGGAGGGCGAGGAGGGCGTACGAAAGCAGGAAATTCAGTCTCCAGCCTCTGGTGTAAGCCGTTGATTTATTTTGGTTTGTTTGGTGTTTATATGTGACTGAAAGAACTCACTTTTTGAATTTGTTTCTCAAATCCTTCGAAAGGACTGCTGGGGTTCTCATCTTGATCGTAAAAACCTGCCTGCAGCATCACCCAAACTCACTTCTACAGACAAGGAGACTTTCCAAGCCTCTGTTCAGTACTTTGGAATGAAGTTGAAGTCGAATCTCATCAACTCTTTATCAAAGGTGAATATTAGGTTTATTATAGAGCGAACGCTCCATGTGGGGTCTTTGGAACAAGAGCTTCTGACCAGGGGTGGGGATTTTAATGTATTTAAAATGATAACCAGTCCGTCATTTGTTGCTTATTATCACGTGTATTATAGGATCGATCATTTTCTCTGAAGAAATCAGTCACTCCTCGCCGGACTCAAGGAAAGAGCTGGAAAGATGGTGTAACTGCTAGCGTGGCACCCGAGGATGTGATGACTCCTTCCCCAAAACCTGCTAACACAAGTCCAGCGCAGTTCACTTCTCCAGCTCAGACAGGAAGTAATGAGCATGAGGACGAACCCTCAGATCCCTTTCCTTCCTTCACTCCTATTAAAACGTCCTCACTATGCACAAAGACTCCAAATAAGAACGTGGAGAAAACCCAGTTCCTCAGACAGTCCATGACCCAGAGGCTGTCTTGTGTGGACCGGGGCTGGCTGGAGCGCTGTCAGGTCTTCACTGAGCTGAGAGACGAGCACAAACCGGCCACGGGTAATGTAGACCTGCCGGAAAAACCCAGGATTGCTGAAAATAGTGCAAAAAGTGAAAAAATAACTGGTGAAAACGTTGTGTCCAAAGACTCAACATCACCACAGGACGTGTCTCACGTGAGTGCAGAGAAATTTCCGGTACATGTTGATCACACTTCAGGAAACGCTGATTTAGAAACAAAGCCCAGTGTTCCAGAAGGTCAGGAGGGGATTGAGGAATTCAGTCCTTCTTTAGAAACTAGAAAACAAACCAAAAAACCCAGATCAAGAAAAGCTCCAGAGAGCAAAGACCCAGATTACGAGCAAAAGACTGCAAGAAAAAAGGGACGGAAAAGACAGAGAGAAACTGAAGAAGGAGAAGTACAAGAAGGACAAGCTGAAAATGTCCAAAAGAAACGCAGAACCAAGAAAGAGTCCTCCTCTGCTGAGGATAAGCCTGCTAGAAAAGGACGGAAAAAGAAAGGAACAGGGGATGAGGAGGGAGAAAGCACTCCTGAGATTAAAGGACCTCCGAAATCAAAGATGGCTCAGGAGAACCTTCTAGGGGAAGTGGACGAGGAGGACGTGCGAGCGGCGTCATCCATGAAGAGAAACCCGATCAGAAGCAGGTGAGTCTCAGAAGAACGTCTATACCGATACTCTAGAAGTACAATAAAGTTCTTTTATTCTATTGTATAATGTTTTATAATGATCTATTTTATTCTATTCACACTTTTCCATTGCTCTGAATGTTGTGTATTGTAGAAGTGCTGGATTTTTGAGACAAAGTGTGTTATTTTCAGTTTATAAGTCTGTATTGTGAATATATTTGTGATGTATTCCGTGTTATTCAAGCTACGTATTTTTCTTACTTGCTCAAGGGTGACCAAAAACACAGACGGAAACTTTGTGAAAATCAACCTGAAGAAGAAATCTCATGTTAAAGGGTTTGCCCTGAGGGGTGCTGCTCTGCGCAAGCAGGTGTGTAAAACAAAAATAAAACAAAAACACGTATATATTTGTTGCGTGTGAGAAAGTGAATGTAATTGGATTTGTTTTTGTGTGTGTCTTGTATGCAGATGTACATGCAGAAGTTCCAGCTGAAGGGAGAGAGGTTTGGCGGAGGCAGTGGGCGGGGCAGGGGCAGGTTTGGGGGATTTAACCGGCAGGGAGACGTCTGCTATAAATGTGGAGGAACAGGACACTGGGCACGAGACTGTCGTGGAGCAGGTGACAAGTCAAAAGAGTATTCAGGAAACTGGTGGAATGGCTCTTAGCCTGGTGTTGGTTTCAGTGTTACCATCGAAACCAACACCAGCCTGGTGTTGGTTCTGATTTTAATGAAACCTTTTATCAGAAACATAAACTAATTTGTTCTCAAACTATCAAATAACGTCTAATCATGTTTTACTGAAGAAATAGAAGCATTATGAACATTTAAGTACAAATCTACTTCATGAAGATGAGAAAAGACTACCTGTGTTCACTCACAGCTTTTTGTTTGTCTATTTTGTCTGTCTAAGCTCCTGGTGTGGGAGGGGCATCGCAGAAGGACACGGCCCCAGAGGAGGAGGAAGAGGAGCCATTTGAGCTGCCCACCTTGGAGGAAGTAGCCCGAGCCACAGGAACTCTCCGCTCTGAGCCTATTGGTGAGTACGGTAATAGCAAAAAGGATTTGCTGTTTGTGGGTAATAGCATAACAAGGCAAGGGCAAATATAAAGGATGTAGTGTTTCGGTGTTATAGAAATACACTGATCAGCCATAACATTATGATGGCAAGCGTGAGGATTTGAGCGAGTTTGATGAAGGGCCAAATTGTGATGGCTAGACCACTGGATCAGAGCATCTCCAAAACTGCAGCTCTTGTGGGGTGTTCCCGGTCTGCAGTGGTCAGTATCTATCAAAAGCAGTCCAAGGAAGGAACAGTGGTGAACCGGTGACAGGGTCATGGGCGGTCAAGACTCACTGATGCACGTGGGGAGTGAAGGCTGACCCGTGTGATCCGATCCAACAGACGAGCTACTGTTACTCAAACTGCTGAAGACGTTAATGCTGGTTCTGATAGAAAGGGGTCAGAATACACAGTGCATGATGGATCAGGGCTGTCGGGGCACAATATTAGGCAGGTGGTCATAATGTTATGCCTGGTATGTGTATATAAAATCTCCGTGAATCTACGCATATTCAGCATGCTGAAGTATGAAAGCGGTACAGTGCTGCTCTTGTAATTAATGAGATATAAAAAATAAAACAGACTCAAAGGCCTGTCCACTTCATCAGAAAACTTAATGTTAAACTTTATCACTAACACTCCAGACTCCTAGAAATTTTAAATAAATATTTCATAATATTTGACAACTATTGTCAAAGCTGCTTTTGAGAATTTAACAGCACTGATTGGCACAAGCTAAAATAAATAAAAAAATATTTATGTAAATTGGTATTCTCTATTTGGTGTTTTAAGAGTTTGCTGTAATATGACTTCATTAATTATTTTAATTCATTACTAAAGCAATTGCTTTTTCTCCAGCAGTGTCCTCGAGTGTAAGAGACGAGGCAGATGAGAAAGAAGAAGACAGAGGAGAGGAAATCCTGCTAAATGTAATGAGACCGGATTACGAGCGCCCCGCTCCTCCTCCACCCATGGAGCCTCTGTACAGTCCCCGAGAGGACGGGAAAGTGCAGGGTAACCCGTTTATCTCACCGTGATGACAAACGCATTCATATCATCTGTTGTACAGTATGTCTTAAGATGAATGAAGCAGTTGAGTGAATTATATTGTCTCTTCTCTTACAGAGGTTCCTCCTGAGGTGTACCAGGCTCTCACTGACTTTGGGTACAAGTCCTTTAGGCCTGGTCAAGAGATGGCCATCATGAGAATTCTCTCAGGTGTGTGTGTGAGAGAGAGAGAGAAAGAAAGAGAACAATGGCAGTAATCTAGATGATTCAAGATCAAATAGGAAGTTTTTACATTAGAATCTAGCCATGGGGTCACAGTCCAGTGACGTCTGTGCCGGTCCCAAGCCTGGATAAATAGAGAGGGTTGCATCAGGAAGGGCATCCGGTGTAAAACATTGCCAAATTTAATTATGCGAATCGTCAGTACTCTGAATTTCATACCGGATCGGTCGAGGCCGGGTTAACAACGACCGCCATCGGCACCGTTGACCTATAGGGTGCTGGTGGAAATTGGGCTACTGTTGGTCAAAGAAGTAGAGGAGGGAGGAGAGTGTGCAGACAGAGAGAGAAGAGGAAAGGTAAGAGTGTAGGACTGAGAATAGGAACTCTGAATTTTGTTACTATGACAAGGAAAGGTAGAGAGCTGGCTGATATGATGGAGAGAAGGAAGGTGGATATACAGGAGACCAGGTGGAAGGGTAGCAAGGTGTTGGCCTACTGATGGGAAGGTTGTGAGTTCGAATCCCAGCTCCACCAAGCTGCCACTGCTGGCCCCCTGAGCAAGGCCCTTAACCCTCAATTTGTACATTTTCTTAGTGGGTGTCCTGAATGACTGCTCATCTTTGTCATCTAATAGTAATTTATTTCATATCAGTTTGTAAGCAATTAAATGTAAAAATATATAAACGTTTATATTTATATTGTATACAAAAAAAAAATTTTTTTTTTGGTGTTGTTGCTTATCAGCGATACTGCAGTGGACTTGTTATTCGCAGCTGAAGAAATAACTTCAGTTTAATAAAATTGTACTGTGTAGCATTTCTACAAGTTACAGTCACAAATCAGATTTATAGAAATATATAAATTCATGATAAATATCACCAAAATTAAACCTTGAGAAAAAACAGAATCAAAATCCTTGTTTGGGTGACATTGAATAAAATTATTATAAAAAAAAAAAAAAATCTAATTTCCATTCTATAATTTTATACTATAGTGAATTTTTGCTTTAAATGTTTAAAACACTGTTTCTTCTATGCGTCCTCATTTTTCACTGGTTTTGTTTTGCTTGTTATTATTTAGGTTTATCTACTCTTGTGGTTCTGTCGACCGGTATGGGCAAATCTCTGTGCTACCAGCTCCCTGCTTACCTGTATGCACAAAGGTCAAACTGCATAACCCTGGTTGTCTCACCTTTGGTATCACTAATGGATGACCAGGTAATCCTGCGTTTTCTAATATATAAGCTGTACAGTGCACTATAGAGCTGATGTCAGGGAAATGCAGCATGGATTTAATAATCCTGTGTATAAGGAGCATGTCTACAGTTCTGTGCTTATGGCAATGTTGGATGGAAATCATGTACACCAGGCTAGAGCATGTACATAACTGTCATGGAGAAAATATTCCTGGTAGCAGGAATTGGAAAGCAAGCCAAGCAAAAACAAATGACAATATTGATTAATTACTTCAGTTGTCAGTGAGAGGCTGTGAAACAGCAGGGAGTTTTCGAGTACCCATGGTGTCAGTGGATGATCTGTAAATGCAGCTTGTTGATGTAATCTTTTCTCAGCTCTCTGGGATTCCTTCGAAGCTGAAAGCAGCGTGTATCCACTCCAACATGTCTCAGAAACAGAGAGAGACCGCTATTGAAAAGGTAAACGTTATTAACATGAGCTGTAAAGGCTGTGTCTCGGTCAGTCACGAATTAGTATGTGGTGGATGCACTGGTCATTACTGGGATGTGGTAGCTTAGTGGCTGTGAGTTTGAATTTCAGCTCCACCAAGCTAACACTGCTGGGCCCCTGAGCAAGGCCCTTAACCCTCAATTGCTCAGTTGTATGAAATTGAGATAAATTGTAAGTCGCTCTGGATAAGGACGTCTGACAAAATGTGAGAAATGTAAATGATGACTCAATTTCCAGAATTGTTCTAATTTCCTCATCTATCTCTGTAAAAATCCAAATATTTTAAGTTTTATATGTCATGTCAAACATTTCAGATTGAGAGAGAGAGAAAGAGAATAACCGACTCCTTAATCAATGCCCTGACTAATGTACTAAGCATCTGATTGAAACACACAGTATAAAATTATATGCACATTTTTCTGTTAATCTGTGTGTGTGTGTGTGTGTGTAGGTGAAAGCAGGTCAAGTGCATGTTCTACTGCTGTCTCCAGAGGCTCTGGTTGGTGGAGGTCACTCAGGCTCCGGTTGTCTCCCCCCTGCTGATCAGCTTCCTCCTGTAGCTTTTGCCTGCATTGATGAAGCTCACTGTGTGTCTGAGTGGTCACACAACTTCAGGCCATGCTACCTCAGACTGTGTAAGGTGAGGAGTGTTCACTGGGAATGTACATTATACAGTCTGATATTACTCTCCCAACACCTGTACAGGATTTTTACTGAACATAGTCAATGGCTTGAGGAATCCTTTTTTGTTAATATAGTCATGGAATGATTGGTATTAGTATTAATTTACTGGATGCTTGAGTTTCCTCTGTGATCAATAAAGTATCTATCTGTCTGTGTCTCTCTGTTTGTCTGTCTATCTGTCTGTTTGTCTGTCTATCTATATCTATCTGTCTGTCTCTCTATCTGTCTGTCTGTCTATCTATCTTAGGATATCTGTTCAGTTGAAACATGATGGTGGTAATAGTGCAGTCATGTGATTTGATTTATTTTGATTGCCGTGTGTGTAGGTACTGAGGGATCGTCTAGGTGTGCGATGTTTGCTGGGTCTAACAGCCACTGCCACCCTGTCCACTGCGCTGGACATTGCTCATCATCTGGGCATTAGCGATCGGGAGGGCATCGCCGTCCGCTCAGCTGCCGTGCCACACAACCTCCAGCTCTCTGTGTCCATGGACAGAGACAAAGAGCAGGTACACTCCCCCTTACCATTTCACACTGAGATGAACCTGGTGTAAGTATGATCTTTTCAAATGGAATTTAATATTGTGGTTTTTTTTCCACCAGGCTCTGGTGTCCTTGCTTAAGGGAGAACGTTTTGGTGCACTGGAATCCATTATAGTGTACTGCACCAGACGTGAGGAGACCAGCCGCATCGCTGCACTGCTGCGCACCTGCCTGCAGGGGGTGATGCTGAAAGAGTCCTCACGGCCTGTCAGAGAGGACGAGGAGAACAATCCTGTGGGCAAGAAGAAGAAAGCTTTGGGTAGAATCTCAGGCTAATGTTTTTTATTATATGCAGCACAGACCATGACGTCATGATTGAATAAGTTTATTGCAGGAGTGGGACAAGTGCTTGTGATGTGCTTAGTGATTCTGCTGCTATTTTCTGGTTCATGGTGTATTTTTGTTATGCTGACGTGAGTACTGCAGCTTAATTGGAGAAAAAACAAACATAGTGGATGATAGTCAAGTTTCAGTGTTAGCTCCTCTGAGAGCAAGGACTTCCTTTTTTCACTCACCATTTTCCAGTAATGTTCAGTCTCAGAGTAATGAGAAACCCAAATGTGTGGATACAGCCAAAGTTGAAGTCAAATTCCCAGAATGCAGTGCACCTACATGTCTGTGAGATGAAGACTAAATTACTAAAGTGCCGCTGCATCACTCTCTGTAGGTAGAAATGAAGCAAGGACTAAGCGAGAAGAATTTTACTTTAATATATTTGACTTGATAATTATCTTATTTTGTAGCAGTGGGTTTTTTCACACTGTTGCAGTAAGCCATAACCTTAAACTCGGATGTGTTGCCCAAACCTCAGCCAGGAAGAAGATCCGGAAGCCGCTGAAGTGGATCGCCGAAGCGTACCACGCGGGCATGTCCGCCTCGGAGCGCCGGCGCGTGCAGAATAACTTCATGTGTGGCGAGCTGAGGGTGGTGGTGGCCACTGTGGCGTTTGGGATGGGACTGGACAAGTCAGATGTGCGCGGGATCATACACTACAATATGCCCAAGAGCTTCGAGAGCTACGTGCAGGAGATCGGACGAGCCGGGCGAGACGGAGAACCTGCACACTGCCACCTGTTCTTAGATCCAGAAGTAAGCTTTAATAATGAGAGCATATAAAGAGAAGGAATGGGATTAGTGCGTTATTTACATGCTCAGCTATTCGCACTGCATCTTTTGCCAGTTGTAATTCTCAGCAAACTATTAATGCTGAATTAGAGCTAAATTAAAGCCAGTGACCTTAAGTAAAGACTAGAATTCATTTCTGTTTAACTCCTTCCAAAGCAGAGCATTTCTTCTCTCCCAGTGTTATTAAATGTAATCTTGAAGTATGTATGAAGAGGAAATAGCAGGCTGTATCTGATTATGTGATTTGTACAGGGTGGAGATCTGCATGAGTTGCGCAGACACATCTATGCAGACACCGTGGACTACTTCACCGTCAAGAGGCTGGTGCAGAAAGTTTTCCCTCCCTGCAAGTGCAGACGTATACATCAGCACCAGGAATTAGCCCAGGTAACTGATTTATTTAGCCATCTTTGTAATTGTACATAAAAACATCCCATGTGACAAAGTAGAAAAGTTAGGGACGAGGGTGCAGGTGTCCATGTGTCTATCCATCCATTTATCTATTCATCCAGTCATTTAACCAGCCATCCATTTATCCACTAATCCATCAATTCAGTCGTTGTCTATTTAACCATTTATCCGTCCATATCTCCATCCATGAATTTATCAATCTGTCTATCCATCCATTCTTCCGTCCATCCTACCGTCAATCTAACCATTTGTCAGTTCGTCCTTCCATCTAATCTTCTATCCATTTAATTATGTCTATTCATCCATTCATCTATTCATCCAGTCATTTAACCAGCCATCCATTTACCCACTCATCCATCCATTGAGTTGTTGTCTTTTTAACCATTTATCCATCCATCTCTAAATCCATGAATTTATCCATCTCTCTATCTGTTCATCCTGTTGTCCATCTCATCATTTGTCAACACATCCATCTGTCTGTCCATCTAATCATCTATCCTTTTAACCATCTTTCTATCCATCCATTCAACTATTCATCCAGTCTTTTAACCAGCCATCCATTTACTCACTCATCCATCCATTCAGTTGTTGTCTATTTAAACTTTTTAATTTATCCATCTCTCCATTCATGAATATAGCCATTATTTTGCCCATCTAACAATTTTTGTCCATTTATTTGTCCATCCGTCCTTCCATCTATCCAACCTTCTATCCATTTAACCATCTGTCCATCCGACCATCTACCCATTGATCTATGCATCGAATCATCCATTTATCCATAGTCATACATCCAAGCGTACATTTGTCCAGCCGTCCATCTTTAGTAACTGATTTATCCTCTTTAGGGTGTCTGAGGTTTTGATTACCTTTCATAGAATTGGCAGTCATCGAGGCTCAATGTGGGCGGGTGTTATCGGTCAAAATTCTTTTGGGAACAGATGCTGTTGGTCAGGACTTTCAAAGCACACAGGATTGGTCAGAATTTCTTTGAGAGTGGGTCTTGAACAATCTCTTTCTCAACTCTGGTTCTACACGTGTTATATATGCAGACTGAGAATGTTTGATCATCTGGTGCACAAGTATTATATCATTTAGTGATAATGCAGCTTACTGCGATGCACTGAACAGTAGAACCTTCAGGTTAAATAATAGATGAAGCTGATTGCTTCTGTTCCTTCTCCAGGCCATGGAGGTGGATGATGCCGAGCTGATGGAACTGATGGATCACTGTGAAGCTTCTGGAAACGACCAAGACGAGCAGCAAGACACAGCAACACCTACCCACATCCATCAAACAGAACCAGAGCAGACGGGAACCATGCAGCAGAACCCACCTCAGACAGCATGCTCTCAGGAGTGGAACAAACCAACAATGCATGAAACAGAGGGAGAGTCAGAAGAGGAAGAGAAGTCGTCACAGGAGGGACGAAACGATGAGGGTGAGATGAAGAGAGGAAGAGAAGATGGTTCAGAGATCCAAGAGAGCAAAGACGGTGTATGGGGTCAGCGTGTGTGTCACACCCATGAGAGAGCAGTTCCAATGCAGGACACGGTGGAAGAGCTGGACATCACAGAGGAGGGTAAGGATGTGAAGATGTCATGGAACACGTTTTGTTTTTTTAGTCTTCACCACCTCAGATTGTGTTTTTCTGCTCAGGTTTGGAGACTTTGCTGTGTTACCTGGAGCTCCACCCTCAGCGCTGGGTGGAACTGATGCACTCGACGCTCTCAATGTGTCGCCTGGTGTGTTACGGAGGACCTCGAGAACTCCGCAAGCTTACCAAAGTGTATGTACTCTAAGAGTTTTCCACACACTTCAGGACTTTATGTACCAGGCAACAGTAACATTTGACGGTATTATGTTTGAAGACCAGAGGTGCAGTAGTATAGCAGTAGGACAAATTGATGGTGTTGCAAGTAACATTACTTCCTCACATAGTCCTTCTAATGTCCAGTACGTGTATGAGTGTGTGGGTATGGTGTTGTTTTAGCTGTTCATATAAAAATAACCAATCAGAACCATACACCAATATATATGCCTTGCTTCAAATGAATCTGATTGGATCAAGACCTTGACATTGCACTGACATGAATGCTGGCACTTTTCTCACTCCGTCAGATGCGCCCCTGTGGCGGTGGTGCTGGCGAGGAAGCGTCTGGCTGGCGAGAGGGTGGAGGACTGTGACTCTGTGGAGTTTGACGTGGTGGAGCTGGCAGACACTATGGGATGGCAGCTACCACTGGTCAAGAGGGGACTGAGACAGCTGCAGTGGGGTGGTGTGTATAATACATACAGATTTATTTATTTCAGTTGGACTGAAACTACATGCTTAATGTAATTAACTTACTGTTATTAATTAATTAGTAATTAAATTACTGTGCAAACTACACGTCTAAATCATCACACAAACATCAGACACGGTTTTAGCTCAGTTACACTATCGGTATGTGTGTATTAATATGTTGGGCTACTGATCAGATGGTTGTGAGGTTGAATCCCAGACCACCAAGCTGCCACTGCTGGGCCCTTAAGCAAGGCTCTTAACCCTCAACTGCACAGTTCTAAAAATGAAGTCGCTGCCGAACGCTGCTAATTTAAACGTAGTTCAGTAAATAAACAGCTTTATCAAATGCCAAAATTCTCAGGAAGCAAGCCCAGTTTCTGCTGGCTTTCCCGAGTCTATTTATGAGCCTTTTACTCTGTCTTTTTGTCCTTTTTCTCAATAACAGAATAACAGTCAGAAACCATCTGAGATACTGAACACCTCGCAGTGTTTTAGATGAGTGTGTGATGACTTTCGACCTGGAATTTGCACAATGTTAAACTGATAGCGATTATCTTCCGCTACTTTTTAGCTAGTACAGGATTATCGCATTTCAGTCACCAATTGATGGAGCAAATCCATTTCATTTGGACTGTTTTCTTTTACATTAGTCTGCAAATGAATTGTGGCATGTTTTTGCAGTGTAACCTGCATTTTTAGTGCTTTCCTGCTGCTAGTTTTGCTCTATATAACTCTGAGTGTGTGTTTATGTTCTTTTTAAAGGCTCGGGAAGGAGCGGGATCCACGTGGAGTTCTCCGCGCTCTCCTTCTACTTCCGCTCCTACGGAGACCTGACGCCTGAAGAACTGGACGAGGTGTGTGCGTTTCTGCACGGCAGGGTCCAGACGCAGGAGAGGACGCAGCTCTATCAGCTAAAAGCCTCCTTTAAAGCCTTCCGCAGGTCACACAGATACACACAGACACACGGCTTTTGTGGTTATCTTGTTTAACATACCAGGCCTGGCTTTTCAGTGATAAGATGTTGAACTATAATTTGTGTACCTTATGCTAGTTACTACTGTGTGATGCAATTAACTCAAAACATTTAGACTTTTAAAGGGATGCTTTTCGCATTCGGATATTATCTAAGATAAATATAATGCTTGACGTGTGCTTTTACAGGAAATTAATCAATAATGCTGTGATGCAGAGATACTTCAATAGCAATTTCTCAATGTTTTTGTTTTTATACTTTTTTTTTTTTTTCCGCCAGATTGATTGTTTAGAAACTTTAAAATTCCATGATCTTGATCTGCTTATAATTTTGTTAAGAAAAGTTGGTTTTGTTTCCTTATTTGTTCCTATTTATTATTTTGAAGACGTTTAGCCTTTTAAGTAAAGTGTGTGTGTGTGTGCGCAGTGTTGCTTATCGGAACTGTAGTTTCTGCATGGATGAGCTGGATGAAGCCAGGAGTCTGAGGCTGAAGGAGCTTTTGGCTGATTATTTTGAGAAGAGACGAGATCTGAACATGAGCAAGTACGAGGAGGAACAGGATGATGAGGATGAAATCTTCAGCAAATTTAAGGTGTGTGTAAGTTTGTGTGTGAGTGGGTGTGTGTGTGTAAGAGCGTGTGTGTAAGAGCTTGTGTCAGTAGATAAGTGTGTAGGTGTGAGGGTGTAGGTGTAGGGGTGTGTATAGGTCTGTCGGTGAGTGAGTCTATAGGTGAGCATGTGTGTGTAAGAGCGTGTGTGTCAATAGATAAGTGTGTAGGTGTGTGTATAGGTGAGTCTGTAGGCGAGTGTGTGTTTAGGTGTGTCTATAGGTGTGTGTGTCTATAGGTGAGTGTGTAGGTGTGTCTATAGGTGAGTGTGTAGGTGTGTCTATAGGTGAGTGTGTAGGTGTGTCTATAGGTGAGTGTGTAGGTGTGTCTATAGGTGAGTGTGTAGGTGTGTCTATAGGTGAGTGTGTAGGTGTGTCTATAGGTGAGTGTGTGTATAGGTGAGTGTGTAGGTGTGTCTATAGGTGAGTGTGTAGGTGTGTCTATAGGTGAGTGTGTGTATAGGTGAGTGTGTAGGTGTGTGTATAGGTGAGTGTGTAGGTGTGTCTATAGGTGAGTGTGTGTATAGGTGAGTGTGTAGGTGTGTCTATAGGTGAGTGTGTAGGTGTGTCTATAGGTGAGTGTGTGTATAGGTGAGTGTGTAGGTGTGTCTATAGGTGAGTGTTTAGGTGTGTCTATAGGTGAGTGTGTAGGTGTGTGTATAGGTGAGTGTGTCTATAGGTGAGTGTTTAGGTGTGTCTATAGGTGAGTGTGTAGGTGTGTCTGTAGGTGAGTGTGTGTATAGGTGAGTGTGTAGGTGTGTGTATAGGTGAGGTGCTGTGTAGGTGTGTGTATAGGTGAGTGCTGTGTAGGTGTGTGTATAGGTGAGTGCTGTGTAGGGGTGTGTATAGGTGAGTGCTGTGTAGGTGTGTGTATAGGTGAGTGCTGTGTAGGGGTGTGTATAGGTGAGTGCTGTGTAGGGGTGTGTATAGGTGAGTGCTGTGTAGGGGTGTGTATAGGTGAGTGCTGTGTAGGTGTGTGTATAGGTGAGTGCTGTGTAGGTGTGTGTATAGGTGAGTGCTGTGTAGGTGTGTGTATAGGTGAGTGCTGTGTAGGGGTGTGTATAGGTGAGTGCTGTGTAGGGGTGTGTATAGGTGAGTGCTGTGTAGGGGTGTGTATAGGTGAGTGCTGTGTAGGTGTGTGTATAGGTGAGTGCTGTGTAGGTGTGTGTATAGGTGAGTGCTGTGTAGGTGTGTGTATAGGTGAGTGCTGTGTAGGTGTGTGTATAGGTGAGTGCTGTGTATAGGTGAGTGTGTAGGTGTGTGTATAGGTGAGTGTGTAGGTGTGTGTATAGGTGAGTGTGTAGGTGTGTCTATAGGTGAGTGTGTCTATAGGTGAGTGTGTCTATAGGTGAGTGTGTCTATAGGTGAGTGTTTAGGTGTGTCTATAGGTGAGTGTGTAGGTGAGTCTGTAGGTGAGTGTGTGTATAGGTGAGTGTGTAGGTGTGTGTATAGGTGAGTGCTGTGTAGGTGTGTGTGTAGGTGTGTGTATAGGTGAGTGTGTAGGTGTGTGTATAGGTGAGTGTGTAGGTGTGTCTATAGGTGAGTGTGTCTATAGGTGAGTGTGTCTATAGGTGAGTGTGTAGGTGTGTCTGTAGGTGAGTGTGTGTATAGGTGAGTGTGTAGGTGTGTGTATAGGTGAGTGCTGTGTAGGGGTGTGTATAGGTGAGTGCTGTGTAGGGGTGTGTATAGGTGAGTGCTGTGTAGGTGTGTGTATAGGTGAGTGCTGTGTAGGGGTGTGTATAGGTGAGTGCTGTGTAGGTGTGTGTGTAGGTGTGTGTATAGGTGAGTGCTGTGTAGGTGAGTGTGTAGGTGTGTGTATAGGTGAGTGCTGTGTAGGGGTGTGTGTAGGTGAGTGCTGTGTAGGTGAGTGTGTAGATGAGTGCTGTGTAGGGGTGTGTGTAGGTGTGTGTATAGGTGAGTGCTGTGTAGGTGAGTGTGTAGGTGAGTGCTGTGTAGGTGAGTGTGTAGATGAGTGCTGTGTAGGTGTGTGTATAGGTGAGTGCTGTGTAGGTGAGTGTGTAGGGGTGTGTATAGATGAGTGCTGTGTAGGGGTGTGTATAGGTGAGTGCTGTGTAGGGGTGTGTATAGGTGAGTGCTGTGTAGGGGTGTGTATAGGTGAGTGCTGTGTAGGGGTGTGTGTAGGTGTGTGTATAGGTGAGTGCTGTGTAGGTGAGTGTGTAGGTGTGTGTATAGGTGAGTGCTGTGTAGGGGTGTGTGTAGGTGTGTGTATAGGTGAGTGCTGTGTAGGTGAGTGTGTAGGGGTGTGTATAGGTGAGTGCTGTGTAGGTGTGTGTATAGGTGAGTGCTGTGTAGGTGTGTGTGTAGGTGTGTGTATAGATGAGTGCTGTGTAGGTGTGTGTATAGGTGAGTGCTGTGTAGGTGTGTGTGTAGGTGTGTGTATAGGTGAGTGCTGTGTAGGGGTGTGTATAGGTGAGTGCTGTGTAGGGGTGTGTATAGGTGAGTGCTGTGTAGGGGTGTGTATAGGTGAGTGCTGTGTAGGGGTGTGTATAGGTGAGTGCTGTGTAGGGGTGTGTATAGGTGAGTGCTGTGTAGGGGTGTGTATAGGTGAGTGCTGTGTAGGGGTGTGTATAGGTGAGTGCTGTGTAGGGGTGTGTATAGGTGAGTGCTGTGTAGGTGTGTGTGTAGGTGTGTGTATAGGTGAGTGCTGTGTAGGTGTGTGTGTAGGTGTGTGTATAGGTGAGTGCTGTGTAGGTGTGTGTATAGGTGAGTGCTGTGTAGGTGAGTGTATAGGTGAGTGCTGTGTAGGGGTGTGTGTAGATGAGTGCTGTGTAGGGGTGTGTATAGGTGAGTGCTGTGTAGGTGTGTGTATAGGTGAGTGCTGTGTAGGGGTGTGTGTAGGTGAGTGCTGTGTAGGGGTGTGTGTAGGTGAGTGCTGTGTAGGTGTGTGTATAGGTGAGTGCTGTGTAGGGGTGTGTATAGGTGAGTGCTGTGTAGGGGTGTGTATAGGTGAGTGCTGTGTAGGGGTGTGTATAGGTGAGTGCTGTGTAGGGGTGTGTGTAGGTGTGTGTATAGGTGAGTGCTGTGTAGGGGTGTGTGTAGGTGTGTGTATAGGTGAGTGCTGTGTAGGTGAGTGTGTAGGTGTGTGTATAGATGAGTGCTGTGTAGGGGTGTGTGTAGGTGTGTGTATAGGTGAGTGCTGTGTAGGTGAGTGTGTAGGTGTGTGTATAGATGAGTGCTGTGTAGGGGTGTGTATAGGTGAGTGCTGTGTAGGGGTGTGTGTAGGTGTGTATATAGGTGAGTGCTGTGTAGGTGAGTGTGTAGGTGTGTGTATAGGTGAGTGCTGTGTAGGGGTGTGTGTAGGTGTGTGTATAGATGAGTGCTGTGTAGGGGTGTGTATAGGTGAGTGCTGTGTAGGGGTGTGTGTAGGTGTGTGTATAGATGAGTGCTGTGTAGGGGTGTGTATAGGTGAGTGCTGTGTAGGTGTGTGTGTAGGTGTGTGTATAGGTGAGTGCTGTGTAGGTGAGTGTAGGTGTGTGTATAGATGAGTGCTGTGTAGGTGTGTGTATAGGTGAGTGCTGTGTAGGTGTGTGTATAGGTGAGTGTGTAGGTGTGTGTGTAGATGAGTGCTGTGTAGGTGTGTGTGTAGATGAGTGCTGTGTAGGGGTGTGTATAGGTGAGTGCTGTGTAGGTGTGTGTGTAGGTGTGTCTGTAGGTGAGTGCTGTGTAGGTGTGTGTATAGGTGAGTGCTGTGTAGGGGTGTGTATAGGTGAGTGCTGTGTAGGGGTGTGTATAGGTGAGTGCTATGTAGGTGTGTGTGTAGGTGTGTGTATAGGTGAGTGCTGTGTAGGTGAGTGTGTAGGTGTGTGTATAGATGAGTGCTGTGTAGGTGTGTGTATAGGTGAGTGCTGTGTAGGTGTGTGTGTAGGTGTGTGTATAGGTGAGTGCTGTGTAGGGGTGTGTATAGGTGAGTGCTGTGTAGGGGTGTGTGTAGGGGTGTGTATAGGTGAGTGCTGTGTAGGTGTGTGTATAGGTGAGTGCTGTGTAGGTGTGTGTGTAGGTGTGTGTATAGGTGAGTGCTGTGTAGGGGTGTGTATAGGTGAGTGCTGTGTAGGGGTGTGTATAGGTGAGTGCTGTGTAGGGGTGTGTATAGGTGAGTGCTGTGTAGAGGTGTGTATAGGTGAGTGCTGTGTAGGGGTGTGTATAGGTGAGTGCTGTGTAGGTGTGTGTGTAGGTGTGTGTGTAGGTGTGTGTATAGGTGAGTGCTGTGTAGGTGAGTGTGTAGGTGTGTGTATAGGTGAGTGCTGTGTAGGGGTGTGTGTAGGTGAGTGCTGTGTAGGTGTGTGTATAGGTGAGTGCTGTGTAGGTGAGTGTGTAGATGAGTGCTGTGTAGGTGTGTGTATAGATGAGTGCTGTGTAGGTGTGTGTATAGGTGAGTGCTGTGTAGGGGTGTGTGTAGGTGAGTGCTGTGTAGGGGTGTGTGTAGGTGAGTGCTGTGTAGGTGTGTGTATAGGTGAGTGCTGTGTAGGTGTGTGTGTGGGTGAGTGCTGTGTAGGTGTGTGTATAGGTGAGTGCTGTGTAGGTGTGTGTATAGGTGAGTGCTGTGTAGGTGTGTGTGTAGGTGTGTGTATAGGTGAGTGCTGTGTAGGGGTGTGTGTAGGTGTGTGTATAGGTGAGTGCTGTGTAGGTGTGTGTATAGGTGAGTGCTGTGTAGGTGTGTGTATAGGTGAGTGCTGTGTAGGGGTGTGTGTAGGTGTGTGTATAGGTGAGTGCTGTGTAGGTGTGTGTGTAGGTGTGTGTATAGGTGAGTGCTGTGTAGGGGTGTGTGTAGGGGTGTGTGTAGGTGTGTGTATAGATGAGTGCTGTGTAGGGGTGTGTATAGGTGAGTGCTGTGTAGGGGTGTGTGTAGGTGTGTGTATAGATGAGTGCTGTGTAGGGGTGTGTATAGGTGAGTGCTGTGTAGGGGTGTGTATAGGTGAGTGCTGTGTAGGTGTGTGTGTAGGTGTGTGTATAGGTGAGTGCTGTGTAGGTGTGTGTGTAGGTGTGTGTATAGATGAGTGCTGTGTAGGTGTGTGTATAGGTGAGTGCTGTGTAGGGGTGTGTGTAGGTGAGTGCTGTGTAGGTGTGTGTGTAGGTGTGTGTATAGATGAGTGCTGTGTAGGTGTGTGTATAGGTGAGTGCTGTGTAGGGGTGTGTGTAGGTGAGTGCTGTGTAGGTGTGTGTGTAGGTGTGTGTATAGATGAGTGCTGTGTAGGTGAGTGTGTAGATGAGTGCTGTGTAGGTGTGTGTATAGGTGAGTGCTGTGTAGGGGTGTGTGTAGGTGTGTGTATAGGTGAGTGCTGTGTAGGTGAGTGTGTAGGTGTGTGTATAGATGAGTGCTGTGTAGGTGTGTGTATAGGTGAGTGCTGTGTAGATGTGTGTATAGATGAGTGCTGTGTAGGTGTGTGTATAGGTGAGTGCTGTGTAGGGGTGTGTATAGGTGAGTGCTGTGTAGGTGTGTGTATAGGTGAGTGCTGTGTAGGTGAGTGTGTAGGTGTGTGTATAGGTGAGTGCTGTGTAGGTGAGTGTGTAGATGAGTGCTGTGTAGGTGTGTGTATAGGTGAGTGCTGTGTAGGGGTGTGTGTAGGTGTGTGTATAGGTGAGTGCTGTGTAGGTGTGTGTGTAGGTGTGTGTATAGGTGAGTGCTGTGTAGGTGAGTGTGTAGGTGTGTGTATAGATGAGTGCTGTGTAGGGGTGTGTATAGATGAGTGCTGTGTAGGGGTGTGTATAGATGAGTGCTGTGTAGGGGTGTGTATAGGTGAGTGCTGTGTAGGGGTGTGTGTAGGTGTGTGTATAGATGAGTGCTGTGTAGGTGTGTGTATAGGTGAGTGCTGTGTAGGTGTGTGTGTAGGTGTGTGTATAGGTGAGTGCTGTGTAGGGGTGTGTATAGATGAGTGCTGTGTAGGTGTGTGTATAGATGAGTGCTGTGTAGGTGTGTGTATAGGTGAGTGCTGTGTAGGTGTGTGTGTAGGTGTGTGTATAGGTGAGTGCTGTGTAGGTGTGTGTGTAGGTGTGTGTATAGGTGAGTGCTGTGTAGGGGTGTGTATAGGTGAGTGCTGTGTAGGTGTGTGTATAGGTGAGTGCTGTGTAGGTGTGTGTATAGGTGAGTGCTGTGTAGGGGTGTGTATAGGTGAGTGCTGTGTAGGTGTGTGTATAGGTGAGTGCTGTGTAGGGGTGTGTAGGTGAGTGCTGTGTAGGGGTGTGTATAGGTGAGTGCTGTGTAGGGGTGTGTATAGGTGAGTGCTGTGTAGGGGTGTGTATAGGTGAGTGCTGTGTAGGGGTGTGTATAGGTGAGTGCTGTGTAGGGGTGTGTATAGGTGAGTGCTGTGTAGGTGTGTGTATAGGTGAGTGCTGTGTAGGTGTGTGTATAGGTGAGTGCTGTGTAGGTGTGTGTATAGGTGAGTGCTGTGTAGGGGTGTGTATAGGTGAGTGCTGTGTAGGTGTGTGTATAGGCGAGTGCTGTGTAGGGGTGTGTATAGGCGAGTGCTGTGTAGGTGTGTGTGTAGATGAGTGCTGTGTAGGGGTGTGTATAGGCGAGTGCTGTGTAGGGGTGTGTATAGGTGAGTGCTGTGTAGGTGTGTGTGTAGATGAGTGCTGTGTAGGTGTGTGTATAGGTGAGTGCTGTGTAGGTGTGTGTATAGGTGAGTGCTGTGTAGGTGTGTGTATAGGTGAGTGCTGTGTAGATGTGTGTATAGATGAGTGCTGTGTAGGGGTGTGTATAGGTGAGTGCTGTGTAGGTGTGTGTATAGGTGAGTGCTGTGTAGGTGTGTGTATAGATGAGTGCTGTGTAGGTGTGTGTATAGGTGAGTGCTGTGTAGGGGTGTGTATAGGTGAGTGCTGTGTAGGGGTGTGTATAGGTGAGTGCTGTGTAGGTGTGTGTGTAGGGGTGTGTATAGGTGAGTGCTGTGTAGGTGTGTGTGTAGATGAGTGCTGTGTAGGGGTGTGTATAGGTGAGTGCTGTGTAGGTGTGTGTGTAGATGAGTGCTGTGTAGGGGTGTGTATAGGTGAGTGCTGTGTAGGGGTGTGTAGGTGAGTGCTGTGTAGGTGTGTGTAGATGAGTGCTGTGTAGGGGTGTGTATAGGTGAGTGCTGTGTAGGTGTGTGTGTAGGTGAGTGCTGTGTAGGTGTGTGTGTAGGGGTGTGTATAGGTGAGTGCTGTGTAGGTGTGTGTATAGGTGAGTGCTGTGTAGGGGTGTGTATAGATGAGTGCTGTGTAGGGGTGTGTATAGATGAGTGCTGTGTAGGTGTGTGTGTATAGGTGAGTGCTGTGTAGGTGTGTGTATAGGTGAGTGCTGTGTAGGGGTGTGTATAGGCGAGTGCTGTGTAGGTGTGTGTATAGGCGAGTGCTGTGTAGGGGTGTGTATAGGCGAGTGCTGTGTAGGTGTGTGTATAGGCGAGTGCTGTGTAGGTGTGTGTATAGGCGAGTGCTGTGTAGGTGTGTGTATAGGCGAGTGCTGTGTAGGTGTGTGTATAGGCGAGTGCTGTGTAGGTGTGTGTATAGGCGAGTGCTGTGTAGGTGTGTGTATAGGTGAGTGCTGTGTAGGTGTGTGTATAGGTGAGTGCTGTGTAGGTGTGTGTATAGGCGAGTGCTGTGTAGGGGTGTGTATAGGCGAGTGCTGTGTAGGTGTGTGTATAGGTGAGTGCTGTGTAGGTGTGTGTATAGGTGAGTGTGTAGGTGTGTGTGTAGATGAGTGCTGTGTAGGTGTGTGTGTAGATGAGTGCTGTGTAGGGGTGTGTATAGGTGAGTGCTGTGTAGGTGTGTGTATAGGTGAGTGCTGTGTAGGGGTGTGTATAGGTGAGTGCTGTGTAGGTGTGTGTATAGGTGAGTGCTGTGTAGGTGTGTGTATAGGTGAGTGCTGTGTAGGGGTGTGTATAGATGAGTGCTGTGTAGGGGTGTGTATAGATGAGTGCTGTGTAGGTGTGTGTGTATAGGTGAGTGCTGTGTAGGGGTGTGTATAGGTGAGTGCTGTGTAGGGGTGTGTATAGGTGAGTGCTGTGTAGGTGTGTGTATAGATGAGTGCTGTGTAGGTGTGTGTATAGGTGAGTGCTGTGTAGGGGTGTGTATAGGCGAGTGCTGTGTAGGTGTGTGTATAGGTAGGTGTGTGTATAGGTGAGTGCTGTGTAGGGGTGTGTGTAGGTGAGTGCTGTGTAGGTGTGTGTGTAGGTGTGTGTATAGGTGAGTGCTGTGTAGGTGTGTGTATAGGTGAGTGCTGTGTAGGGGTGTGTATAGGTGAGTGCTGTGTAGGTGTGTGTGTATAGGTGAGTGCTGTGTAGGTGTGTGTGTATAGGTGAGTGCTGTGTAGGTGTGTGTATAGGTGAGTGCTGTGTAGGTGTGTGTATAGGTGAGTGCTGTGTAGGTGTGTGTATAGGTGAGTGCTGTGTAGGTGTGTGTATAGGTGAGTGCTGTGTAGGTGTGTGTATAGGTGAGTGCTGTGTAGGTGTGTGTATAGGTGAGTGCTGTGTAGGTGTGTGTATAGGTGAGTGCTGTGTAGGTGTGTGTGTAGGTGAGTGCTGTGTAGGGGTGTGTATAGGTGAGTGCTGTGTAGGTGTGTGTGTAGGTGAGTGCTGTGTAGGTGTGTGTATAGGTGAGTGCTGTGTAGGTGTGTGTATAGGTGAGTGCTGTGTAGGTGTGTGTATAGGTGAGTGCTGTGTAGGTGTGTGTATAGATGAGTGCTGTGTAGGGGTGTGTATAGATGAGTGCTGTGTAGGTGTGTGTATAGGTGAGTGCTGTGTAGGGGTGTGTATAGATGAGTGCTGTGTAGATGTGTGTAGATGAGTGCTGTGTAGGGGTGTGTATAGGTGAGTGCTGTGTAGGGGTGTGTATAGGTGAGTGCTGTGTAGGTGTGTGTATAGGTGAGTGCTGTGTAGGTGTGTGTAGATGAGTGCTGTGTAGGTGTGTGTGTAGGTGAGTGCTGTGTAGATGTGTGTAGATGAGTGCTGTGTAGGTGTGTGTGTAGGTGAGTGCTGTGTAGGTGTGTGTATAGGTGAGTGCTGTGTAGGGGTGTGTATAGGTGAGTGCTGTGTAGATGTGTGTAGATGAGTGCTGTGTAGGTGTGTGTGTAGGTGAGTGCTGTGTAGGTGTGTGTATAGGTGAGTGCTGTGTAGGTGTGTGTATAGGTGAGTGCTGTGTAGGTGTGTGTATAGGTGAGTGCTGTGTAGGTGTGTGTGTAGGTGAGTGCTGTGTAGGTGTGTGTATAGGTGAGTGCTGTGTAGGTGTGTGTATAGGTGAGTGCTGTGTAGGTGTGTGTGTAGGTGAGTGCTGTGTAGGTGTGTGTATAGGTGAGTGCTGTGTAGGTGTGTGTATAGGTGAGTGCTGTGTAGGGGTGTGTATAGATGAGTGCTGTGTAGATGTGTGTATAGGTGAGTGCTGTGTAGGGGTGTGTGTGTGTCCAAGGTTATAGCCATGTTTTTATGAGACATTTATTAGAATGTGCTGATTGTGCTGTTTGTGTGTTAGCTGAAGGACTGGGAGGAGCAGATCCGTGCTGATGTGAGAGGTTTCCTGACCAGTCGCAGTGATGAAAAGTTCTCAGGCCGCGCCGTAGCGAGGATTTTCCACGGGATTGGTGAGTTTCCTTAATTATCTCAGTCTTCCAGACATCTGCTGCAAGTCATCCTTTGTCTGAAATGACATTTTCTCTCCCTGTGTTTAATCAGATGACAAGTTGATTAAAATGAAAAACAATCAATTCTTTTTTCACACGCTCCTTTTTTTTCCTCTCCCCATCAGGAAGCCCGTGTTATCCGGCGCAGACGTACGGCCGAGACCGGCGTTACTGGAGAAAGTATCTCCAATTCGACTTTAATGAGATCATCCGCTTAGCTACTCAGGAGATTATTAGAACAAGGTAACAGAACAGAGACTCCTGGACTGTTATTCACTACTAAATTCACTTATGTGTAAAATTTGTCGTTTTATCTGTACATTATGTCTCTGTGATTTTATACATGATCTAATTTATTCATATTACTGACTGAAGAATAAAATACATTTTTGTACGTATTGAGTATCATCACTCTGCACCGCTCCTAAAGGTTCTTTACTACTAAACTCTACAAGCTGAAACAGAGCAGAAGTGTGACGATGTTTAAAAACGGGGCAAAAAAGGAGGAAAAAGGGTTCTAGTCAGTAAAACAGAAATATGCTGAATATTGTTAAATATTTCAATGTTTATATTTTTAACTGTGGATTATTAAATATATATAATATTGAAGTAAATAATGTAAAAAGTAAAAAATTTAAAAGTAATTATTTAAAAGTAAAAGTAAAATTTAGTAGTATTTTAGATGTAGAAAATGTTTAACTGTGGATTAATAAAAAAAATATATATTGAAGTAAATGTAAAAAGTAAAAACTTTAAAAGTAATTATTAAAAAAAATAATTTTTATTAAAGCTAAAACTTAAGTAATAGTATTTTAGAAGTAAAGGATAAAAAAAAAAGAATTAAAAAAAGATTTTTAAAAGAAAAAATTTATCATTAAAAAAAAAATACATTTTTAGGTACTCTTTAAAATATTTTTTTTTGTTAAATTAAGCTTTAAAATCTGAATTATTGCAAATTATGCAACAGTACAAAACACCACTACTAAATATTATTATTATTATTATTATTATTGTTGTTGTTGTTGTTGTTGTTGCTGGTGTTGCATATTAAAATCTGATCTCAGTGCAAAAGGAAAAACAAAACAAGGTATGCCGATGAAGACCAGTACTCATTCCAGATCCTTTTATATTATGACCCCTATTTCGGGATGTTGTCCGGCTGCCTAATGAAGTAAACTTTCACTTCTTGAAGTCTCTGTTTGTTTGATTTGCTGCTAATCGGTTCATTTTCGCTTCCCTGATGACCACCGACTCAGTTTTAATGTCTTTTTCCTGATTGTTGATCTCATGTTTATTAGGTGTAATGTTCCAATCCAGAGCCTTCATGTGGCACATGCACTAGAGGGCAGTGTTGCTTAAAGCTGCTCGTTTTCCCCGATCTTGTCTAATAAAGCTCAGTAGTAATCCTGCAGGCCGAGGGCTGTTGCATAAAGCGCCTGAAAAGGAAGTCTTTCAAGCAAGCATGAAATGAAAGGTTTATAAAAAATCAATGAACAGAAACAGTAGAAAATCAAACAATTGAATGTTTTATTAGGACCAAGATTCACGGTGTGTCATTTAATAAACTTAATAGAATTGCAATCATAGGCATGTCACAGTGTTATGAGCTGAATAAACAGGTCAAGATGTGGGGTCATGGGGAAATAATCCACATCATTTCAGTAACAGGAACACCTCTTCACATCAGGCTGCAGGGTTTAAACAAGCTGCCTGAATTACAGAAAGTGTTTTCTTTTTTAATATAAGACACGCCGCTGAAGCCCCTCCCCCTCCTCCTGCTATTCAATCACTCATTTTGAGAAATGTTTAGTGATTAATCCTACATGCCTTTAATAATGCCTTCTTGAAGACAACGTATGTGACTCATGACTTTTGGAAAAGGTCATTATTTTTTATTTAAAAATTAAATATTTATAAGAGAAATTTGAGTGGCAAAAAATCTATCTATCTATCTATCTATCTATCTATCTATCTATCTATCTATCTATCTATTCATCCATTCACCCATCCATCCATTCACTCATCTATTCATCCACTCATCCATCCACTCATTTATCCACTCCTCCATCTATTTATCCATCCACTGATCCACCCATCCGTACATCCATTCACTCATCCGTCCACCCATCCACTAATTTACTTATTCATCCACCCATCCACTCATTCACTCATCCGTCCACCCACCCATCCATCCACTCATTCACTCATCCGTCCACCCACCCACTCATTCATCCACCCATCCACTCATCCGTCCACCCATCCACTAATTTACTTATTCATCCACCCATCCATCCACCCATCCACTCATCCGTCCACTCATCCACTAATTTACTTATTCATCCACCCATCCATCCACTCATTCACTCATCCGTCCACCCATCCACTAATTTACTTATTCATCCACCCATCCATCCACCCATCCACTCATTCACTCATCCGTCCACCCACCCATCCATCCACTCATTCACTCATCCGTCCACCCATCCACTCATTCACTCATCCGTCCACCCATTGTCCACCCATCCACTCATCTGTCCACCCATCCACTCATTCACTCATCCGTCCACCCATTGTCCACCCATCCACTCATCTGTCCACCCATCCACTCATTCACTCATCCGTCCACCCATTGTCCACCCATCCACTCATCTGTCCACCCATCCACTCATTCACTCATCCGTCCACCCATTGTCCACCCATCCACTCATCTGTCCACCCATCCACTCATTCACTCATCCGTCCACCCATTGTCCACCCATCCACTCATCTGTCCACCCATCCACTCATTCACTCATCCGTCCACCCAAGCTCCCACATCAGCCGAACTTCAGCCCTTTACTCATCAGCCTTTACTGTTTATCTTTACTCAGACTTTGGAGTTTCTTTACACTCTCACTTATTTACTGGAACACTCAGCCTTTTTTGAAACTTCAGTAATTTCCACGATCTCTTGGGGTTCCTTCACAGCGTTTTACAATTTTATGCTTATCAGTTTCTGCACATGTCTCACACTGACTTTTTCAGGCTTTATTATGAACCACAACTTTTCCCGGCTCATCATCTTCCTTTGGAGAAAATAAGGGCTCATTTTCACACACACACACACACACACACACACTACACACACTACACACACTACACACACACTCTCACTCTCACACACACACACACACTACACACACTACACACACACTCTCACTCTCTCTCTCTCTCTCTCTCTCACACACACACACACACACACACACACAAAGGTGAGTGAAATCCAAACACATGTATGATAAGGAAACTGACATTTGTATGGATTTCCATTATCGTTGTTCACTTGGTTTGTACTTTATGTAAACAGCTTTGCTATCAGTAAGCAGTTGTTGTGTTTTTTTTTTGGGTTTTTTTTTTAATCGAAACTCCTGGATGATACTTAGACCTGAAAGCTAAAACCAGATTGTAGATTAACTCTAAAGTAAGCAGAGTCTGAAGTGGACACTTGATAAAAAAAAAAAAAAAAATTCCAGGATTTAGTGATTTGACTTCCTGGTGTTTCACTGGGTTTAAATGACCGATGCTCCAGTTATGTAGCATTATAAGAATACAAGACTTCCAGATGTGTGTTGTTCTAAGAATATAATCAGTAATGTGTAATGTAGGGTCAGTGTCACTATCATAAGGTGATCTCTGTCAAACAAGAACACAAACTCTTTTGCTCAGGAAAATCTGTATATAGGAGACTTCTGAAATGTCTCATTAAATTTTTATTGAGTATAAAGGTAAAGGGCCTCATATAGCTGCTGCTGTTGTGTGATTTTATTAGTTTAATACTAAAGGAACTACTTAAATATCTCTCTTTATCTACCATGATCCTGCCATGAAGATAGTCTCAGATGCTGGCATGGCATAAAATGAAGAAGAAGCCTTTATTATCACCACACACACATTACAGCACAGTGGAATTCTTTTCTTCGCATATTCCAGTTGAGGAAGTTGGGGTCAGAACACAGGGGCAGCTATGATGCAGCACAGGAGCAGAGAGGGTTAAGGGCCTTGCTCAATTGCCCAACAGTAGCAGCTTGGCCAATGCTTGGGCTCGAACCTTGATCCTCTGATCAACAACCCAGAGCCTTAACCACTTGAGCTACCACTGCCCCCGAAATGGACAATAAATAAACAAACACTGCCCGTAACATTTAATGCTGTAATGTTACTGTTGTGTTATCACTTATGCTACAGCAGCTACACACATCCATCAGCCTCTCTGTCTTCAGTTTCTCTTTCTTGATGTTAATTGGTAAAGGAAAGTGTGTAGCTGTTCAGATGGAAATGAAAACAGGAACTAAACTCGTTTAGCAGACATTGCAAAACATTAAATGTAGCTATATGTGAATAAACTAGAAGATTTGTGAAGTTACTTCCTGTTATCACTTATGCTACAGTAGCTGCAGTCAGTCATCAGTCTCTCCTTATTTCTTTCTTGATGTTAATTTGTTAAGGCAAAATAAAAAAATATATATATATAAATAAAATAAAATATTTATTTATTTATTTATTAAAGTTAAATGTTGGGTTAGTGAAAGTCCTCCATCCTGAAAAAGAAAGCTTAAAGCTTGACTAACACTGGAGACTCCTTCCAAAAATGCTAACAATAAATAAATAAATAAAAAATTTAAATAAAGGCCCGGCATGTGTTAGCAATTTCAAAAGTTTTGTTGTTTTTGTTCTTTTTTTTTTTTTTTTTAACATAATTTAAAAAAAAATGTGTTTGTCAATCAACTGACTGTTACTATAGAAACAATAACGTGAAAACTTGAGTTAGCGTGAATCTGTGATTTGCCTTTTGCCGTAAGCTACGGAGCTGCTGCTATAAAGTTTATTGAATGAAAGCTTAGTGGTGTAAACGTAACAACGTTTGAGAGTTAAGTCGCTCTGTACGAGGCACGCTAACATGATCGTCCGTCGTAACAACAGCCACTTTTCCCAGTGAGGTTTTATTATTCCCCATCAATAAATTGGACAGTAAATGTGTCTGACACACAGGAATCCATGTCGCGTCTCTGTGCGAGTCTCCTGAGGGCAGTCTGGTTGTTTTTATATGACTCGAGGTTGCTAAGTGATCATCAGCCGCTATTACAGCACAGTAAACCCGAGACTTTTGCGGTAGTCAGGGCTGTTTAGAGAATCATATACTGATTTGATCACATTGGACCCAATCCACTTTTCCAAGGACGCACAATGTGATCTGACCTCATCTTGCTGACACACACACAATCTGGGTCTAAGAGGCATTTGCCAACTGAATGGCTGCTTATCTCGCTTTGTTTTCTTCTTTAAATGGACAAGGTTAAGTTTTTTTTTGTATAGAGCAAACTGACTCAAAACAACTAGTTAGGAAAACAAACAGCTCTGGATTTCTGAATTACTGCTGAAAAAAGTGCTGGAAGAAATATAAAGAAATACAAATGCAGAAATATACAGGAGATTTCCTGAGATCCTGAAACAATAAGCTTACATGAAGTCGACTGCTAAATTTAGAATTC
This sequence comes from Hemibagrus wyckioides, assembly GCF_019097595.1. Classification (NCBI taxonomy): domain Eukaryota; kingdom Metazoa; phylum Chordata; class Actinopteri; order Siluriformes; family Bagridae; genus Hemibagrus; species Hemibagrus wyckioides. Next base: position 14,374,423 of record NC_080733.1, read on the forward strand.
AGATTTTATTGACCCTTTACCACATGCAGTGAAACGCTTTTTACGACCATCATACTTCTATCAAAAAAATGAAATAAAAAATTAGAATAGGTTCAGAAAAAAATGTAAATAAAATACAATATTATATATATTTAAATATAATAAAAATGAGAATAAATTAAATAAGATAATGGGAACAGCTGTGCCAAGTTGAGCAGCAAATGAAATAAAGTGGCATTAGCTGTACAGTGTGAAAATAAATAAATAAAACATATACACAGATCAGCCATAACATGCTGCCTAATATTGTGTTGGTCGCCCTTGTGCTGCCAAAACAGCCCTGACCCACTGAGGCATGGACTCCACTAGATCCCTGAAGGTGTGCTGTGGCACCAAGATGCAGCAGATCCTTTAAATCCTGTAAGTTGCGAGGTGGGGCCTCCATGGATCGGACTTGTTTGTCCAGTACACCCCAAGTTGCTCTGGATAAAGGCACCTGCCCAAACACCAGAAATGTCCCTGCAAGTCCAATCTCTAGGTGCTGTCCTTGAGGGTCCTCTAGATGCTGGAAGAAGCTCCTCCTCACTCTAACCCTTTATTTATAGATTAATAGACATTCAGACATCAATCATATACCTTCAGTGTTACTAGACAAGCAAAATGGTTTCTCTTTGCTTTTTTATGTCTGGATGTCCAAATTTTCAGAACGAGGTGCATTGTGGGTATTATTTCTAATCTAGTCTTTAGATTAAGCCACTACATCTTCATGTTACGGGAAATCATTATGATTCGTTTGATCCATGGTTTTCTCTCAGTTTCAGCTTTAACCAGTTTATCAATCCTGTTTTATATAATATGCTTATGTTCTTTTTTTAATGATTTTTTTAGGAATAATTTCAATAATTTTTTCTTGACATTTTTTGCATCTTTTTTTTTTTTTTTTTGCAATATTTAACACACTTTATTTCTTTGAGCTCATGATTTAATATATGTAAGGTCCAATACACTTCACTTTTTTTTTTATTATATCACAAACCACTTTACAAGACCGGTCAGTCTCCTCTGCGCTTAGATATTATAACAACTTACACAAACCGTGTCAGCATCTCTATATTATAAATATCATATCATGTTATATACAGTATGTTTTATTTGTCTAACATGCTCTAGTGTATAATGCAGGAAGTCACTGGACGGTTTGTCCTGCATTTATCCAGATAGTAAGAAGTGCGGGTCAAACCGAGATCAGGAAATGAATCCTGCTGATTTATTGATTTCGGAGATCTTTTGTTCTTATCTGCGCTCTGTGATGAACAGTGGAGATTGACGGAGAGAGCTGGAGCTTTATAGCAGCTGATAAGATTGTCAGAGGTGAACTTTGCGATCCAACAGGTCCGCACTGCTCGGTGATAATAGTGGAGCTTTATTACTTAATGCTTTCCAACGAGGTAATAACAAGATAATGTTATGTAAAGGATTGTTGCATAAAGAATTTTTAGATGAGGTAAAAGAAGATATGAGCTTTGTTTTCAGTGTTTGGAATCTAGTTGATTTCCCAGATCCAGGTTTCAGTAAGGATTATGATTACAGAGTTTCAGAGTAAAGAAAGGAGTCGGTCAGTTCTCAGACAAAAATGCATGGAAAGTCCTTCCTTGTCTGTTGATCTTGAAGTCTAAAGATTTGAGTTGAGCCACACCAAGCACATAGTAACACTTCCTAGAATCCGGTGCCTTGCCAAATCAGGTCAACCTCGCGGATTGGTGTGCTGCTTAATGAATTTATGGCCCTGTGCGAACAGCTAGACCCGAGCACTTTGCATTATCATCACTTTGACGTATACCGCTGAGCCGAAGGGCGCGTGTGGTCAGGGTGACCTCGCGTGACGTACAGCAGACCAGACAAGCAACTTCAGTACTGTAGAGACTCACTCGAGTCTTACTGAGACGGGCCATGATACTCCTTACTCAGTCTCTAGATCATTTATTATTGTGTGATCACAGAAATGAATGACTCCATGATATTTGGAGGAACTTGCAATATTTTAGAATTACAGCAGATGTGCTGTGTGATGTCATCAAAACACACATTACAATGCACATCGAATATGATTAATGCTCCCATTGAAGTTTAACATCTTAGTAAGGCATTACGGTGTTTGGGCCATAACCAGCTTCACCTGCTGAACAGCTTCTGTCTGGAACTGTACTGGAGCAAGGAACACTGCTTTCCTCCCAAACAATTTAGATGAAGGTGGTGAAGAGCAAAAAGCTCCAAGATCTTCCATGTTCAGGATTTCACAGCATTGTAGGGTAAATTAATACATTCACACACTGACTAGTCGATAGATAGACAAAGTTGACACGAGGCTAAGAGCATGTGATTTGTCTGTCTCTATCTATCTATCTATCTATCTATCTATCTATCTATCTATCTATCTATCTATCTATCTATCTATCTATCTATCTATCTTGACTAGTTGTAGAGACAAAGTGGACACGAGGCTAAGAGCATGTGATTTGTGTCTATCTGTCTGTCTATCTGTCTGTCTGTCTGTCTGTCTGTCTTGACTAGTCGTAGAGACAAAGTGGACACAAGGCTAAGAGCATGTGATTTGTCTATCTATCTATCTATCTATCTATCTATCTATCTATCTATCTATCTATCTATCTATCTATCTATCTATCTATCTATCTATCTATCTATCTATCTATCTATCTATATTAACTTATTTATAATTTAAATGTATGTTTGGATTTGGGCCACCAGGCCTTGAGTTTGAAATGTCATTTTAAACCATTTTCTACCAATTCCTTTATCTAGAAAGCTTATTTCTGTTTATGGCTAAAAGAAATCATTGGGTTGAGGCTTATAGCAAGGTTCTATAGTAAAAAAAAAAAGGGGGGGGGGGCTTGACAATTATCAGGTCCAGGAAAAACTTGGGGTAATTAATATTTCAGTTTTTATCAAGGTTCAGACTTCGGATCATCCAGAGCTGTATGTCACCAGTACACCAGTGTGTGAGTGATGGTGTGGATGTGGTACATGTTAAATTCTGAGCTAAAATGGACCCAAGTTTCATCAACATGACAGTGAAAACTGGGAGTGTGTCAACCATTATGGCCCAGGGGTGGCGTTTAAATAAAGACAAAGCGCAAGCCAAGGACTGATCCCTGAGGAACCCCCCAGAGTAAAAGTAGCAGTGACAGATTGGTGCTGTGGCCAGAGATGACACAGTGATGTTTGTTAGTGAGATAAGATCTGAAACAGGCTCGAGCCGGGTCTGGGAATTCCAGGAGCAGGTTAGAAACCAGCACAGTGATCAAAAAGGAAAAAAAAAATATTCAGAGCTCCAGGCTTTGCACAGAGAAGGAAATTATGTAAGACGTCTAGAAGAGTGGAGTCAGTGCTGTGCAGTGTGCGGATTTAAAAGGTTCAGAAAGGTTATTGTTGTCTTGAAAGGTTGTAACTATAAAGCTGGCACATTTTTCAAGGTTTTCGTTAAAAACGGTAGATTAGAAAATCAATAGTTTCCGTAAAGCAGGGTCAAGACTAGGTTTCTGAAGGAGGAAAAGGAAACAGCAGCAGTTTTAAAGCAAAATTGACCTTTAAACCTTCTGAGGTTGGCTTTGATTAGACTGATCATGGTTTATCTATACAGAATCATATAACAGGCAAAATTCTTCCACAGAAAATTGTTCCACGGAAGTGTAGTGAGTTGATCACACCTTTGAGTTGCTTAAAGTATGTGTTGATTAGCAGAATTATGGGTGGAACCAATAAATATGTAAATAAAATAAAAATAAATAAATAAAATGGAATTGAATTATATTATATTAAATTATTAAATTAAAATTAATTTAATTAAAATAGATGAAATTAAATTAAAATAAAAAAATTAACAAGTAAATAAATAAATTAATGAATTAATTAATGTCACGCTTCATATGCTTTTCCCTCCTTAGTCCTGCATGAGAGTGAGCATACATTTTGGACTCAACATTACTCTTGGACTCAGCATATATATATATATATATATACACACTATATTGCCAAAAGTATTCGCTCACCTGCCTTGACTCGCATATGAACTTAAGTGACATCCCATTCCTAATCCATAGGGTTCAATATGACGTCGGTCCACCCTTTGCAGCTATAACAGCTTCAACTCTTCTGGGAAGGCTGTCCACAAGGTTTAGGAGTGTGTTTATGGGAATTTTTGACCATTCTTCCAGAAGCACATTTGTGAGGTCACACACTGATGTTGGACGAGAAGGCCTGGCTCTCAGTCTCCGCTCTAATTCATCCCAAAGGTGTTCGATCGGGTTGAGGCCAGTCAAGTTCATCCACACCAGACTCTGTCATCCATGTCTTTATGGACCTTGCTTTGTGCACTGGTGCACAGTCATGTTGGAAGAGGTTGGAATTCCATGTTGGAATATATATATATATATATATATATATATATATATATATATATATATATATATATATATATATATATATATATATAATGTTCTCACTCCTGGGACATACTTTTCAAATTCTCTTCCATCTCCTCTCCTCCAGTGGTGGTGTGGGAGGTGAAGACTCCTCTCCAATCTTCTGCAAGCTAACATCTCCATGATATGATATGAGTGTTGTCTTAAAGAGTAAGAGTCAATGCAAACGAAGCAGTCTGAAACAAGTGACCTGTTTAAACTGATGTGATGACAGCTGGCAGCTAGGCCGAGAGACGATCCTTACGGGATCGAGAAGGTAGAAAGATTTTCATTTCAGGATAAAGAGCTCAGGTGAAGAAAAAAAAATCATTTAAAAATGCCCATTTTTAAGGCATTTAGGAAAAGCACTGTCTTCATCTTCAGCAATATTTAAGCAACCTGTTAATTAACTATTCGCCATTTCTGAGATACAAAGTCGCCAGATAGAAATATAAACTTATATCTCAGGTAAAAACTAGACCTAGCTTCACTGAGTTTTTAACTCAAAACACCACCAATGTGAGAAAGAACGGTTCACACAGTACGCAAAAAAAAAACAAGAAACAACAATAAAAAGTTAAAATCCATTTATATTTATTAGCAGTTGTCTCAAAAAGCATGTTTTTTTTTATATATACACGAACAAAATACAAAAACTTGTCACCTTGTTTAATGTTTTGTAATATAGCTGCTAAGATTACTATCAATTATAGTAGTCATATCGTAGGAATGTAGGAATATCATTAGTATACCTATGAAGAAAAATATAAAAATGCAATCTACAAACTTCAGAAACTACAATCCACATCTACCTTTTACTTTAATCTTACTGGCCATTTTATCAGGAAAACCAACAATATACAGTTACTGGAATGAGAGCATCAGCATTGCTGTCACAGTACATGTGCTAATTATTGAGTGGATCTGATTAACTGGCCAGTGATGTTGAAACAAGGTAGGTGCACCTAATAAACAGGCTACCCAGTGCATACGAAAACACTTGATATGGTTGTTACTAAAAGAAAAATTGGGACATGGAATGACTACATTCCAGTAAATGAACCAATTAGTACAGATATAAAAGCCAACCTTTTTGTTTTATTTGGCAAAGAGGTTTTGCATTCTGTCCATTCTCCCTCTCCAAACAAACACACTTATTACGAGTATATACCATTAATGTACACTACTGTATCTGGCCAACACCTGACCATTACACCCACATGTGGTTCTTCCTCAAACGGTGTTCCACAAACTTGTCTAGAATATCTTTGTATGCTGTAGCATTACAGTTTCCCTTCACTGGAACTAAGGAGCGAGCTTCACGAAGACAAGGTCTGAGAAGGTGTCCAGAGTGTCCAGCACAGAGCTCTGAATCTGACACCTTTGGGATGAACTGGAACACCAACTGAACCCTAGACCTCCTCACTCTTACAACATCAGTGTCTGATCTCACTAATGCTCTTGTAACTGAATAATCACAGTTGCGTGGAATCTAGATGAGTGTAGGTTACTACACCAGGAAAGAGATGTTCACCAAGTACATACAGCTGTGATGGTCAGATGTCCACATACTTTTGGCCATATAATGTAGGGATGCACCAAATGGTGGCCAACATAAATATTACATATTTCAGCCAAAAATGGCTGAATGTTTTGGAACAAAAACGGCTCTGTGAAAGAAAAAGGCTTACAGTATATAATAATTTTAAAGGCAAGTGTGTAAAGGCACTGTTTTTAAAAATTTCCTTTAGTCTCCTGAGCTCAGACGTGCTTTACAATAAAAATTGCTGTGGTCATGTAGAACTATTTCACAGTGATTTGTATTAGAACTCTTCCTATATTGAAAAATTCTATTCATTTACTCCTCTTCGGGTTGCCAGGTCTCAATTAAATCCCGAACGGCTTATGTCTGTTACTCTATAATTGTCATTCAAATTCGTATCACCAGTCGAATTCCATTGGCGTGACACAGTTTACGTCTGTTTTCAGACCAGTGCAGTTTTCTCAAAATCTGGACTAAAAGCAAGACATAAATTAACCTGACTATCAGGGGTCAAAAATAATAATAATAATAATTAAAAAAAAAAAAAAAAAGGTTCTCTAGATGTTTATCTTGTCCTCGTAAAAAGAGAGCAGCAGTAGGATGCCCCAGCCAGAAAGCAACCCCAGATTCTGCAGCAGAAATGTCAGCCATGGCTTCTTGCTGTCCGCATGAATCATGGTGGGAAGCTGCAGATGAGAGGAAACGGAGATGCAGCAGTGCTTTAGTGAGTGGTTTACCTTAGTAACCATCTTTCATACGGTTATACATTAATAGAATGACTGGTATTATACTGACAGGATGATGGATTATTGGAAGATTGTACTTACTCCGCTTGCTTATGTAAGATGCTCTATTTTTATCACCGTGAATATGGTGCATTATGTTTGAGGCCCCACATATCATACATCATATCATATATATTTGGGTCAAAGAAAAAAAAAGGGAGTTTTAAAATAGAGAGGAAAATGTCATAGGGTTTTTCTTTTCTTTTCTTTTTTCCTTTGTAAAACATGCCACAGAAATGAGTGCAACATTTGGTGTGGTATAGTAGTATAAAAGTAGTATATTTGCCAATCATGGCTTTTTTTTTTATCATGTCCTATGTAATGTTTAAAACTAATAAGAGTAAATTATATCATTAAATATTTAAGTGTTAGGTTTTTAGAAATTTGAAAGAATACATTCAGTGAAATAAATATATTAGATAAAATATTTATTTTTATATATATATTTACATTTATATTTAAAATAAATCATTAAATATACTGTAACGTATGTCCTATATACATAAAACCTCATATTTTTTTATCCTTTATATTTTCTGGCAGCACCTTTATTTTTTATATAAAGATTTATTTAATAGATATAAAAATATATTACAGTCTACAGCACAAGTTAGCACTGACATGTTTGAGTTAAATCCATCCATCCATCCATCCATTTTATTCCTAATTAGGGTCACGGGGATCTGCTGGAGCCTATCCCAGCACACATTGGGGGAAAGGCAGGGGTACACCCTGGAGAGGTCACCAGTCCACACATAGAGACAGACCACCACATACACTCACTCCTATGGGCAATTCAGAATTACCAATCAACCTAATATACATGTTTTTGGATTGTGGACCGGAGTAAACCCACAGAGGCATGGGGAGAACATGCAAACTCCACACAGAAAGGCTTCTACCTTTTCGAACCCAGGATTCGAACCCAGGACCTTCTTTGCTGTGCTAACCACTAAGTCAATGTGCTGTCCTTGAATAAATAAAGTGCAATCGACTCCCAAATCAAGGGCGTTTAATGTAGATGCACCGTATGCCGTACGTACCATATCCGCGAGCCCTACGTAGAGGAAGAGGCCCGCTGTAACAGCTCCTATCCACTCTTTAGCTGCAGAGTCGGTGGAGATCGAGAGAGCGATGTAGAGACCGATAAAGGAGGTCAGAGCGCTGCCCACGTTTAACAGCAGAGCTTTCTTCACCGACACGCCGCAGTGCAGCAGCACAGCAAAATCACCTGCACACACGCCAGCAAAAACACTTCCACGTTAAGACCAACGGAACATTCCGATTCATTTTTTTTATTTTTAGTTTTATTATTAGCAGGTAAAATAGATTGGTGTTCAGCTCACGCAGAGGAGGTGTATTTTTACTCTTTACAATTTCATTTAGACCTTCCGAGTACTTAAAAAGTAGTTAATGAGATCACAACTATTTTTTTTTTTTTTTGCCCTGCTGTTAATTTAGTACATCCTCAGCATTTTTGCTTCATTTAACATCCAAATGAATCTGTGGCAACATTTTAATGGACAACACCACTTTGTGCTCGTGTGTTAAAGTTACTTTCTATGATTTATATGATATATATAAACAGAAAACCTTGATTAGTTTTCTATAACAGCAGCTCTGCCAGTTTATATATTACAGCACTCGTTCTAATACTCTATTCTGTATTCAGAAAATCGCACAGTAGATTTGAACAAATTAACTGGTGATATGGTGAAACTTTTTGTTCAGGAGTCTCCAGTGTCAGTACTTTGTAAGAGAGGTAATGTTTAATGACTTCAGGACAGAATACACTCTGATTACTTGGTTATTTAACAAGTTTTCTCATCTTAGTAACTCCAAGAGTGAGAAAATATTGTGTCTAGAGAATGAATGAGTGATTACAGCTAAACCTTTTGAGGTGTGATGCTACTGGAAAAGTACTATTGCTCTAGGTTGGTAACAGTAACTATCTTCTTCTTCTTCTTTCGGCTTTTCCTATCAGGTGTCTCCACAGCGAATCATTTCTCTCCACCTATCCCTATCTTCTGCATCCTCAACACCTCATTTATTCCATCCATATACCTCCTCTTTGGCCTTTTCTTTCTTTCCTTCCTGGCAGCTCCATGTCCAACATTCTCCTACCAATATACTCACTCTCCCATGTCCAAACCATCTCAATCTGGCCTCCCTATCTTCGTCCCCCAAACATCCAACATGAGCCGTCCCTCTGATGTACTCATCGCTAATCCTGTCCAACTGTGTCACTCCCAAAGAGAACCTCAACATCTTCACGGTAACAGTAACTACGAACCCGGTTAATTCATTTCCCTTAACAGCTTGCCGCTTATTCTTTACTTAACGGAATCTGAGCTCATAAAAATCCAGTTTTGATCAGTATTATGAATAAAAAGTCAGAAGGAATGGCGCACTAACCCCATCAGCGTCACGGCTAAGTATACTTTTCAATCAAGTTCTATTTGGACGCAAGCGTACACTTCCACTTAACTCGTAACGCTCTGTACTTTCTCTCCACCTGTTTATTCCTCGTGGCAGCTCATCTTCTAAGGTTTGGCTAAATATGAGAAGCAGTAGGACGCGCACTAGCATCATTTTTAAATGAGAGACATCCTGTGATACACAGTGTGCGCTGCGTTTTGAAAAGCAATTTGGAAAAAGAAATGAGGAAAAGATTGAATCACAGTGTATCGGGCACAGCGTGATATATTTAGATTTGCATGGAAAAGAGTAACTGACCTTCTAATTAAACTCTCAGTCATGGCGTGTTGTGGTCACCCGCAGTGTACATTACACAGTCAATAATGTTTGTTTATCGAGCACAGATGTTATGTACTGTATCTGTGCTGATGACATTAATACGGTGCCGTCGTAAAGCAATGAAATTTCGAAGATGTAGGAGCCTTAACTCCTTCACAGGTGCCAATTTTTATATCATATGCCGTGTTACAATTTGGAAAAATCCAATTAAATTCAGTGTAGTTTTGATTTATATAGCGCTTCTTTTAAATAATGGACATTGTCACAAAGCAGGAAACCGCAAGGTCTGGGATACTATAAAGAATCTAAATTAGAATCGAATACATTTACACAGCAGACTGCTGAAGGAATATTTTTACAGTGTAGTAATAATAAGAAATTTCTCCAAACAGCAGTGTAACACTGCATTGCATCATCATGGTCATTATTATCACCCTGACACCATGCCCAACATTTCCTTTCAGCTCATCATGCTGTTCAACATAAGCCCAAATATGGGACTCACTGCTTTAACCCCTGCATATAATTATTTGTACTGGGAGTGCTGCTCTCACCTAGCTCATGCGGGAGTTCATGGCAGAGCACAGCCAGAGACGTAGCCAATCCCGAGCGCCAGGAGACTGAAAAGGCGGCACCGATGGCCAGACCGTCTGCAAAGTTATGAATGCTGTCGCCGATTGTAATCATATACGGAAGCATGCGCTGCTCTGTATGGGAGAAGAAGGAAAAAAAAAGTGAGGCATGTGCTATATCTATACAGCCCCACCCGTTACTACTGTATAACCATTGACATAGAATTATGTGTGAGGTCATCAGAGCCCAGCGTGACTCGGCATGACGCAGCAGTGGAGCTTCACCTCGTGTCCGAGGGGTTTCTTCTGCTTCTGGGAAAGACTTTTTTTCTTCGTCTACCTGCAACAGACAAGAAAAGCCACATGTCTTACTAAGACAAGACTGTTATTCACTCAGCAGGATCACTGCCAGAGGAAAAGGTCCCGAACCTGAGGAGCGTAATTATTGAAGAAAAGGACACTCTGTGAGTGAGTCACGGCACAATGAGCTAAAGCATTCAGTCTCCTTTGGGACAATAATGGATTAACACACACACACACACACATTTATATAGTGAAGCTTTCTGTAAGGTGATCCATGTAACTTTTATGGAAAGAGTCCTCCAGCACTTACCTCCAAAAGTGAAAAAAAAAGAAAATGACATTTACAAACTAAAATGAAGTTAATTAGCATATTAAAATAGAATTGCTTCATTTAATCTGAAAATGCATTCAGCATCTAGAAATAGATGTATATCTTGTCATCTTTGGCTAGAATTCAGCCACAGCATTCAGCCAATAGGTTTTGACTCTCTTTTAACACACTCTCTCTCTCTCTCTCTCTGTATATCTGTCTCTCACCAACACACTGTCTTTTTACTGTACAGTCCGGTTAGGGAAGCTGCAGGTGGTGGTCCATGTGCTATTCCAATACACTGGATCCATCTATTTTATGGTTTCTCAATTATATTGCAGTTTAAAATCGTGTATCTGGAGACAGATCAGTCAGTAAGTCATTAAAAATAACAGCTATGCTGTCAGCTAATAAAATGTAAAATTACTTTTATTTCAGTGCAGGTTATTACTATATTATTATCCCTCTTTCAGTGGGACTACTTTAATTATACATTTATATTTTATTTTATACTTCTGATTAGTGAACATTTTCAGCACTCCCTTTTGCGTCCTCTGTCCTTTGGGATTCCGCGAATTCCACTTCGTCCCCTTCTCTCATTTCCTCTCGTTCCGGGCCAAACCTTTTCCCCGTCTCATATTTCCTCTTAATGAAGCCGTGCGGAGTGAACGCCTTACCAGATCTGCTTGGGATGTGGAGAGTTTGCTCTTTTTCTCTCTCTGGTACATCTGCAGGACTTTGCCATGGTCACAGTGGTGTGGCTCGTCGTCCTCCTTGAAGGAAGAAGGCAGAAACACAGGGAAAGGATTGTGATTTTATTATGACGGCGGCAGGCAGCCAGATCGCTCTGCTTCAACCAGGATATCAGGTCATGCTCCACATCTTAGGATTTAACTGCGTGGATGAATTGCCACTTAATAAACTTCCCGAAAGGACGGCTTTACACGAGCAATATTCACACGTTGCAAAAGTGGCCTAAATCTGATTTATGCCAGGGTTCGAACACACTGAATCAATTTCAATTCCAATTTGGGTGGCTTCCATATGCAGAAGTGAAATCCAATACATAAATAACCTTGCTCTGTACAGTCAGATCAGCTACTTGTTCGTTATAATTTCTCACCACACATCAGGAACTTTTTGAAGCAATAGACAGCTCGGCAGCACGTATTTCACCTCCTCACCCTTGTATGATTTATTCCGTCACCTTCGACTGCACCCTCGACGTCAGCACTTCCTAATGTTGCCTCTGGTTTGTTTTGCTATTTTCTGAACCTGTTCCGCATTTCAAATAATTCCTCTCAGCCATTTTTGTGTAATATATGCAATGCTTTTAATAGATCCCGCAATTAGCAACTTACTGCATGGTGATGAGAGTGCTTGTCTTTGTGAGTGAGGATTGAGAACATGGCTTCCATCAGGTAGAAGTAATAGATCCCTCCCAAAAGCACCAGCAGTTTAAAGATGTATGTAGAGTCATGTCCGGGTTCGCTTGCTCCATCGCTGTGCACATGTATCCCCAAGAACTACACACACATACACACACAGACAAAAACATCACATCAAATCATAACCCTGACGATGCAATTACCTCTAACCAAAACTCTGTATTTTCCCCTGTTTCCCCCAAAAGCCCTGAAAAGCAATTTCAGCCTTCCGTTCAATTAGACGCTGCTCCTTTCTCCTGCCATAATCCTGTTATTTCTCACTCATGCTGTTGACACTGTGTGACAGGTTGCCTGTTATGTTCTTATGACAAGCATCAGGACGGATGAAGTTGCGGAGGCGTTATTGCCGGGAGAGGCAGCCTCGAGGGAAATAAGAGGTAGGAAATCTCATACGGGCCCAGTGAGCGATTCTCCTGCAGTAAAATGGACGAGAGTGATCAGGCTGAGCTCCGAGGTGGGAAGCAGTTCAGCAGCAGTCGTGTGGAGCTGCGATGCTTTTTTGTCTCGCCCACAAGAAAAGCATTAGCGTTAAGATGGAGCAGGTAGTTGAGTGGGACGGAGCTAGCTGGTGCTTTAGAGCTTAAGCTCTAATGAGGCGGTCATTGCAGGCTTATTTAATCGGGGTACAGATTTAAACCCGGCACATCCAACATGTTGTTCCCTCTGTCTTACTCAATTTTCTCCCATTTGCGTGATCATTTCTGCATGCCGCAGGAGAAAATTGTAAAAACGTGCGATCTGTGAGATTTGTATACGATTTCTGGATCCGTTTATTGTTCTTTATAGCCATGCAAACTGTCACAATTATGCATATTAATAATGCAACATGGCTGCAGCAAATCACTACTTAACGTAGTTGCATATAAATTGCATATTCATCGCGACACGCTAATTCGCTGATTTGAGTGACGCACGATCCTGCGAGTGAATCAGGTTGTTATCGAGGATGAACATACATAAATATGCAAAAATATAAATATAACAATACTATAATGCCCTGCAACACAGTAGCACTTTTCAACATTTCAATATCCATAAAGAATTATGATTCGGAAAAGAGGAACAAAATAAAGTATCAATACTTGACTGTAAAAGCTACATTGGTCTCATTCGTTTCATCTAAGCCGGTTATCTACATTTGAACACCGTTCCTCGACGTACTTTATTCACAGTTTTAACCCAGGGAAGATTCTAGAAAAGCGAAACCCAAATGCTAATCTCTAAATGTAATAAAATGTGTCTGGTGTCTCAGCTCCACGTATCCGTACAGTTACTGAATGTCAGATAAATGTCACACACACTAAAACTGCACAAATCAATAATTTCCTCTGGCTCTCTCACCGTGGGAAGGAGGTGGAGCAGCGCGTCACCCGTCAGCGAGCCCACGGCGAGACTGATGCAGAACTGAATGCACAGTTGGAACATGCCGCTGCAGGTCGTACACAGCAGCACCACGATCCCGAACATGGCCGTCAGACAGATCAGCATGTTGGCCAGGGTGGCATACACGAATCCTGCAGAGAGCAAGCGTTTCATCTCTACACATTTCAGATGAAATTACTGACGGAAACACGGTCGACCAAAATAGCCTCTTAAGGTTTGTATTGTTTATAAAAATACATCAACCCATGACTTTATCTCTGCTTCTCTTAAATCTATTTCTAAATAATCAGCAGATTCAGTTACAAAAGTGAAATTCAAGAAGCTCTCCAGTTCCCCTAATATAACACAGATCATCGTTTAATGTCACATGGCTGCTGAACAGGAAACAAACAAGAATAAATCTCTAACAAGAAGGTGTTAAATAACTCGAGGTTCTGATTCTGAATGCTAGCTCAAGTTATGCTAACTGTCAGCTTGGTTATAGACTTTAGCGAAAATTCTAGGCAAATGTCAAGAAATCGGTATCTTTCCCTTTGGAAATTTGCTTGTGATCAACTGTTAAGATTATACTCTGAGAGAACTGCAGCCTCTGGGACATAAAAACCTGAGGAAAAATCAATTCAAATTAAACCACATCGCAAAGCAGATATTTCTAGATGCAAGACTCTGTACAGATGCAACACTAAGGTGTGTCAGGAGGACACTGCAAGGAGCAACACTGAATATATAAAGGGATATTGTGCAATTCTTCAATAAATAAAAACATGTTTCATTGGGAAATGTTTGTAGTATAAGAGGAAGATGGGATGGAAAATAGTTCAAGCACAGTTGATCTGAAATACAACACATTCATCAGCAAATATGAGTCGAATTTATGGATTAGCCTAATAAATTTAATCATGTCTCTCTGCTTTAGTGTTTACAGGAGTAGAGACTTACGCTCCGTGGTGCTGAGGGAGTCGGACACCACCGTGGGTTTGGTCTCAGTACAGGCTTTACTAAGGAGCTGCTGGATCAGAGCCGGGCTCAGCCGAGTGAACTGATCTCTGTTCAGTCCCGAGCTGTTCATCTGGTAGATCTTCAGCAAATCCTCGGCATGGAAACAGCCCTGAAGGCGAAGCAAAAAAATATTCAATTTTTTTAATACATGTAAATTTCCAAAAGCACATATGTTCAAAATAAAGTAAATAAATGAACACATATACTGTAGTTATAATCATAACATAGATTATAAAGTGCTACAGTGAAAGATTAAACCTAGTAATAATCATGAAATCACGTTCATAAAACGACAAATCTGTGAAAATTAAAAATTTTATGAAACACAATAAAAAGGAAGACTGGTAAATTACAAAAGCCCAGATTTAAAAACATCCAAAGAGCTAATGTTCGGAGATACACGGCGTTTAGAAGTGGCGCAAGAGGGAAAAGTGCACCGAACAAGAGTTTCTACATGATTATAAATATTCAGGATTAAATATTAAAAAGTAAATAAGCATATAAATCTGATATTAAAGTAAATGAGAAAAATATTAGTGGAAAACGGATGACCGTGTTCTACATGATGCGATTCCATAAGACGATAATCACACGGCGCGAGATTACTGCTCTGTAAACATGATGCCACTGAGTGCTGTTTACACACGCTGCAAATAACAGATTCCCAAAATTAGATGCGACATTATGCAGATTTTTAAGTACTCATCATAGACTGGTTGGAAGATTGTGTGTGTGTGTGTCTTCGTTTTAACGCGCTTAAACTGTGATTACTGAAGACAGATGAAATTGAGTCCTCAGATGAATCGCTATCATCTCGCAACACGTGTCTCAATATCCGTCCGCGCCGATCAGCCGCCGTCACGCCGTGTCAGAACCTGGAGCGTAATACCGTGCTCTGCCAGATGACTGGCCCCCGCATCACCAATAAATTACGTTCTCTTTGCCCTCAACAAAATGCACTTCATTTATATTTCTGTCATGTACATAAATTTCCCATGTGACCACAAGTAGCCAATGGCACGCGTTCTGAAAGCACTTTATCATCGCCCACTTACACTCGATCTGTACGCAGCTGGACGGCTGCTCTTATAATAGCTACGTTTAGAATTTGGAGCAGCCAAATTAAAGCAGCTTGATCATCATGGCACATTTTGCCAAGGCTTCAGCTGGCCGTGTAATGACCGACGCTGACGTGCCAAGACTAAGAGGCGACGTCGATGGAGCCGAACGACCCTGGACGTAATTACTCCAGTGGCTCAGTAATTACCGTGTCCCAGCTGTTGTTGGAGGCCCGAGGCTCATCGCGACTCTGCCCGAGGCCCTCTTCATCATGTTGGATGAGTCTCATGTCTTCATTATGGGCCTCGTGGCTGTGGTCATGCTCAACGTCATTAGCTTCTCCCAGGTTCAGATCTTTCATCAACCTGTCGAGGTCTGTACAGAAATATTGTTTATAAAAAAAAAAAACCCATGAGCTCATTACACAGTGTATATTACATTTTTGGGGATGGACTGAAAGTTCAGAGAAATTCCAATTTTGGGGACTAACGTTATTTGAGTTCAGCTGAAAAGTTTCCAGATCACCCGAAGGCTTTTGCATTACATGTCTGAAACACCTCTGGAAATCCTGGTCAATGTGCAGACCACAGTATAATCATTTCTCCATAGATTTCTCCATCATATTAAATATGAAATTATATTGTTACATTAATAAATATAAAATATCAATAATATATATTTTTAAAATCCTATTTTTTAAAAACAGAAAAAGCTAAATAAATAAGTGCAATTTATGCATTTATACTGTACATATGAATAATTATTAAATATAAATAATATTAAATAATATATTATATAATTCCATATTAATATTACATTATTTTATTATGTTAAACTATATTATTTATGTGTAATAATAATATTAGGTTTGTTAATAATATTATTTTATTATATGTATTATTACTGTCTGGTTTTATAGTTAAGCATTAATAAATAGAATTTGCAACAGTACAAAAAGGTTTTTTTCCCCGATTTCTTTAATCACAACTAATGAAAGACAGAATGAAGTTACTATGATGACAACAGAGACAGACTATGATCTGCATCATTCATGATAATGACACGCTGCTTTGTTGTTATTCAGCGGTCATACCTTGTAGAGTGATGTGGTCAGGGCCAAAGTGGGTGAATATGTAATCCAGGAAGAAGTCCTGTGGAGGAAGGCTGTGAGAGGTGATGCAGTCTCCCAGTAAGACGTGGTAGAGTATGACACCGAGCATAGTATGGAGGTCAGTGTGAGGGTCAGCGTGATGATGGTCTCCATCAGACAGAGTCACTTCACTCTCTTTCAGGATGTCAGCCAGAGTGAGGCAGTGCTGCAGACGTGAGACACATTTTTTTAGGTGTCAATCATTTATCACAATACATTTGGGGGACATTAAACATCGAGGGGGACAAATCAGACTTTTATTAAGTCCCAGTGGTCTGCTAAGTCTGATGTCTGACTAGCATCTTTATTTTCTGATATGTTTTGATAGTGCTGGACTTTACCTTTGTTAGTCTTTCCACATATCTGTGACAAGATCTCCCGTCATCCTTTCACGCTAATTAATCCGTGTAGTAAAAGCAGCTCTGTGAAGCAGATCACGCTGCAGCTGATGTGTGTAGTGCAGCAGGTTGTGAGATTCAGAAGTGTGTGCTATAAATGGGACACATTACCTGGCAGCACATTAAATTCAGGAGTTGAGTTTATTGTCTTTTTCTGGTTATTGAACCTCTAGCTAGCCTCTCTGAATTTGGCTCTAACACTGCACAGGAAATGACCTCACCACCTAAGGAAGCTCCTCCAAAGAGTGCACAAATAATTAAGGATTTGAGTTCATAGTTAGTATATTTTTCTGACACTGAAACTATTTCTACCCAAGCAGCTTTGTCTGTTTTGTTTATTTATGTTCGAAGTGGGCTCAGTGTTTCAATCCAGGTTATAACAACCGTATTCAGCTTTGTTATTTTACCTCCTTTATTTACCTCATTGTGATGTTCAGGTAGATAATGATGTTCGATGTCATGTAAGAGCTCCTCCAGTCTGTGCTCACTGTGGCCCAACAGCATGTGGATAAAGTGCCCCGTCTCCTGCCCCCAGCGTCCCTCTGTGATGGCTGTGCAGGTGTTTGAGGGGGAGCTGAGCAGCAGAGAGCATCCAGCAGCCAACCTGAAGAAGCCCTCCACCTGCACACCACTGGAGCTGGAGTAGTTACTCACCAGCTGCCCTACACTCTCCTCTGACAAGCACTGCACACACACACACACACACAAAGACAAAATGACTAAATTACCCATGAGTTCAGTGACAGTCTGTATTGTAATGTTGTGTTCCTTTTTAAAAGCCTGGTGAGCAAACAATGACCTGCACAGATGGTGATCTGTTCTGCTGCAATTTCAGTGGTCAGATTTAAATGGGTCAGATTTAAGAAAGCGTATACGCTCAAAAACATAAAGTACTTCACTGTGCTATTTAATGATAACCAGAGAGGAATCCCTCAAGTGTGGGTGTTTGGATAAAAATAAATAAATAAATAAATAAATAAATAAATAAATAAATAAATTAATTAATTAATTAATTAATTAATTAATTAATTAATTAATTAATTAATTAATTAATTAATTAATAAATAAATAAATAAATAAATAAATAAATAAATAAAATAAAATAAAATAACAATTTAAATAAATATATTTTTTAGAGAAAAGTTACACAATGTTATAACAATGTTATAACTTATATGGAATTGTGTATTGAGCAAGAAGTTATGTTTAATTACATTTTAGCAGTATTTCTGACAAATTTTTGTAAATTTAAATTTTCCTCAAGTTTCAACCTTAAACCTCTGGTGTTTTAGATATCCAGGTATATCTTTTAACATAGAACAATAGAACAGAAAGTATAACTTTGAACATTTTATTCATTTTCATTTTAAAGGAGCATTTTTAATAGTCTACAGTTACTTTCCCAAATGAAAGTTCTTAAGCTTTACAAATGTCTGAACACAATGTAGGATTTCTGAAGGGATTAAAGGTAAAAAAAAAAGGCCATCCATGATTTTTGTGGTAATATATAAAAAACTAAAATAAAAATTAAGGATTAGAAAAGAACAGTTAATTATATTATTTATTTATTCTATGATGAGGAAATGTTAGCTGATGAGGCTTTGCTCTAAACGTCTGTTCTCTAAAATATTATTATTATCCATACCATTTTTTTTTTTAATATCCCTGACTTTTCCCTAAAATTATGATTAATGGGACACTTGTAACTGAATTTAACTTCAGTAAATAGACAAAAAATACCAGAACAAAAACTCACACCACAGAAAAAAAGTATATAAAATTAATGTTGAGAAAAACGGTAATAAAAAGGTAAGAATTTAACAAATAAAAGAAAAATAATTTGTGATATTAAAATTGGTTGTAATAAAAATATAGTTCAATTATATCTACCTTTCTGTATCATATTAATGTTAACAAAAACTTTTTATCCACTATAATAATAATAATAATAATAATAATAATAATGCTTAGTGAGGATCACTTTAACCTTTTTTAAGATCTTTTTTCCAGAAAACTTTGATATAAGCTCATAAACCTCAAACAAACTCAAATAATCAGACTAAAGAAAAGAAAAAGACAAATTTACAGAAAAACATTATTTCGAAAAGTTTTACATGGTCCATTATAATAAAGCCACACATCTGATTCACAAACAGATTTGATTGTGCAAACTTTTTAAATATTTTTTTAAAAATAAATTAACATTTAATTTCTCCTCAAAAATACACTTTAATATTCACCACCAGTCTTAAAACTCAGTGAAAAAGCTTTATATAGGACACTTTGTATAGGAAAAAAAATCAATAAAAAAAACAGATTCAATAGTTTTAGTCTCAAAACTAAACTTTTTAAGAAATGTACGGATTTGACAATTGAACGATATTTGATTTTTTAGAAATGCTTGCAATTAAATTTTAACCTTTGATTTCAGACTGAATTGTTAAACCTACTTCAGTTTAACTTTGAAAATAAAAAAATCTACTTCTATTTGACTTTTAGCTTTTACGCAATAAATCTCAAACACTAATAATAATCCCGAACTTTTAGCCAATTTTTAGTCCTAAAAACATTTCTTGTTATTTCAGCATTCAGAGTCTCAATGTGCGGAACTTAACTTTTGATATTTTTGTCAATTTACTTTTAATCTGCTCTAATTTTTTTTTTTCTTTTAATTTGCCTTCAACCTTATTTCTATTGTAGTTTTTAAAAGCATTTGAGTTTGTTAATACATTTTCCTTCTGTTTTAGTCCATTAGCCTATATAATATCTTGTTGCTTTGTCGTTATCGGTATGAATTAGGTAGATTTAGATAGATAGATAGATAGATAGATAGATAGATAGATAGATAGATAGATAGATAGATAGATAGATAGAGATTTCAGCAAAAGCAAAATAAAAATGAATAAATAAATAAACAAATAAACAAATAGATAGATAGATAGATAGATAGATAGATAGATAGATAGATAGATAGATAAATTAATAAATAAATTGTTAAATAAAGAAATAAACAGACAAATAAATAAATAAATAAAATAAATACAGAAGTTACCAGACTTTAGTGTAAAACTTTTAACAAGTTCTGAGTGGACTCTCACCCCGTTCCACTATCTTTATAGGCTACAGGCTTATTTTTATTCACTTTAAAAACACTAAAAGTTATTTTTATGTATTTCTTTTCATTTATTTTAGATACAGAGTGTACCTGTGTGTGTGTGTGTGTGTGTGTGTGTCTGTGTGAATGAAACACTCAGTGTGGTAAATGTGTAAAACCTCCTGGATGAGGTGAAGTGTAGCACACGGTACCTCACCGGGTGTGTGTTTGGACCTCGACCCCTTAAAAGTGCGCTGAAGCATGAAGCGAAAAACGAGCCGTTACCTTTCCACACGACACGCCGGAACACTGCACACGTTTCTCCAGAAGGTTGAAAAAGGAGTGAAGCGCGGTATCACTCAGGTACTCATCCCCGGGAGACAGCAAGCGAACCACCTTCATGTACACGTCCTCCGGAGCGGCTCGAGAAACCCCGAGCAAAGAGAGACACACTAACAACAACCTAACCCCTGCGCTTGGCATGACTGCTCACTTTCTTGTTGTTGTTGTTTTCTTATGTTTTTCTCCAGAGTCAGGTTTTAGAGGAAGGGGGCAGGTGGCTGGAGGTGACTTGAGGCACTATCCGCTGTGTTGAGTTTGGACTCGTGCATTTACAGGTGAAGGCTTCTCAGGTACAGGCTTCCCGTGCGCCTTCAACTCACACCTGATTGGTCCCCTGATGCCTTGCGCTCCACTACGTCTTATACAAGAGGGCACTCATTTTCTCGGTCAAACTGACCTCACAAACCCACATGAACTCTCTACTGTGTCAGAGAATAGATAAAAGTGGATCTACAATAAAGTTTTGATGTTTAAAATATCTATATTTGCAACACTCACACCTAACTCAACATGACCCCCCCCGCCCCTCTTTACCACACACACACACACACACACACACACACGACACCATTAAAGGAATACTTCCGCTTTTTAAGCATAATATCTATTTTCTCTATTTATAATATATTGGTGATTTCACTGGACACGTATATCAGAAACAACCAAAAATAAATAAATAAAAAATGTTGGTCAGAAATGAACATACATTAGAAGTCTAAGGGCACATGTTGGGGCACTTGAAGTAAACATCCATTCAAAATACATGACTATAATCAGGACCTTCCATCCGTATGAACATATGGGTATATATGTGTCCGAATACATAAAGTGGAAAGAAAAATAAGCACAAAATGGACACAAAAACTTTTTGGACAGGCTCCCACGAGGACACCAGCACACTGATGGTATGTCATAAACTGCTATGTCAGACCCCTGGAGACTGAAATCAAAAGCATGCATATTGAAAAAGAAGAAAAATATGCGAAAACAAGCAAAAACGTCAAGCACAAGGAGTCATGTGTGCACCGTGACAATGTGGTGGTGCTACAAAGCGTTCACCGAGATTTATTTTTTATTTTATTTTCTAGATGTAAACATGGTGGAAGTCTTGTCTATAGTAAAGCTACAGATGTCAAAACTACAGATTAAATATTCTGGAGTATTTCTTTAACCGTCCATGACACTTTATGAAGGAAGTCACAGTAGCACTGCTTAGCGCCTCATAGCTTTCGAATGCAACTTTATAAACAGAGACGATTACCTAGAGGGCCTGGAAAAATTTTCCGTCAAATATCTTTTTGACTGAATTTCAGAAGAAAGGAATGAGCCAAAACGAGTGACGAATATCTCTGATCTGCCGGGCTCTGCTGCTGATCCGAGTTCGGCTTCATCCTTTCACAACCACGAGCTTTATTTGATTACAGAAACAACAGCAAAAGTGGCCTCATATCAGCATAAAAGAGCAATCTCCTCTGCTTCCCCTCCCTTCACCCCATAGAGAGAAGGCTGAATCAGCTGTTACAGGGCAATAACAGCAGAGTTTTGCTATAAGTGTAACCGTCAGCTGTTTTTGACAAGTCATAACACCTTCATATTATAGGCTCCTACCAGACACAGGTGATTACATGACCTAAGGCCTGGTGTGCAGGCTCAGTTTGAGTGGCTACTGTATCATTTGCTGCATGTATCTGAAGAGATACAGTTGGAATTTCATTGCATCCTCATGAGTGAAGATGAAATGTATAATTCTACCAACTCCATCAGATGGGGTTTAAATGGTAAATTAATCAGATATTACCCATTTGGTACCCTAAACCTTATAAATAAATTTCTACAACATTTGGTAAGTTAATCCTTCATCATTTTGGCAATCCTATATTAAATAAACAAGTACAAACCAGACTTGGTGTCTATGCTAAGTTAAACCTATTGTGTATAATTTGTTATGAAACTTAGCCTCTAATAACAGATGGAATAAATTTTGCTGTTCACATTGACCTCACAAGCCTATAGGATCTCTCAACTGTCTCAAAGAATGAATAATAGTGTATTTAAAATAAAGTTTTGTTTTAAAAAAATCTGTATGTGAGTCTAACTAGTACACTCATACATAGCTCTTCACCACACACACACACACACACACCATTAAAGAAATACTTACACTTTTTAAGCATAATATCTATTTTCTCAGGGTAATATCTCATTTCTGTACTTGTAGTATATCAATGATTTCACTGGACATGTTTCCCAGTCTAGAGAAACCAGAACAAACCAGAATTGGTGTATATACTAAGTTAAACCTATTGTATATAACCCAATTGGTTACCTTAGCCTTCCATGTTTATATTTAACTATAATGCCAAGAACATGGATCTTAGCCTACAGTGGGTACAGGCTCAATGATTGTACAGGTGAAGACTGGAAAAATCTTGCCTGGTCTGGTTTCCAGTATAACGCTGACCAGTTTAAATGAACCTGCACCTTCTGTCGACTCAGATTCCTGTTCTTGCCTGATGAGTCTTCAGCTTTTGTAGCCTCTCTACCTCAGTGCTGTGTATTTTAAGATGCTTTTCCTCTCAACACTGCTGTATAGAGTGATTATCTCAGTCTATTTAAGTTATTCCAGTCTTCCATCTGGGATGTGATAGCTTAGTGGTTAAAGCATTGGGCTACTGCTTAGAGGGTTGTGAGTTTGACTCTAAGGTCCACCAAGCTGCCACTGCTGGGCCCCTGAGCAAGGCCCTTAACGCTCAGTTGTTTAAAATGTGATAAATTGTAAGTCGTTCTGGATAAAGGTGTCTGAAACACCAGAAATGTAAATGTTCCAGTCAGCTTGAACAAAGCATGACTCTTCTCTGATCTCCTTCATCCAGAACTGCTCCTCAGTGGATGTTTTTTGTTTTTCGCACCATCCTGTGCAAAACCTAAAGACTGGTGCGAGTGAAAAATGTCTGAAATAATCAAACCAGATTATCAGCCATGTCAAGGCACTGAGATGTTTTTCCAATTTGTTTTCCCCATTCTGATTGTGAGGTGAACCCAAATTACCCAAAGCTCTTGTACCCTGTATCTTCAGGATATTAGAAACCCTTCTGCTGATACATGATTGGCTGATTGGAACTGAATTGGAAATGAATGAATGTTGGGGGTATTGCAAAATATTTATATATACTCAAAAATGTGCTTTGTGATCACACTGTGCTTTGAGACACAACTACCTGAAATCTGTTAGAACCAATTTCCCGGCTTTGTTTTAACTTCTGTCATAAATAGGACAAATTTGCTTTCTCTAATCACACTTTTTTTTCTCAATTTTCTCTACTTCCTCTTTCCCTCACGTTTGTCCTTTCTACTCTGGATGAGTTAACATCCTCCAGATATTGATTTTACTCTTCACTAGACACACAGTTTTATCTATTCCTCCATCCGTATCATTGTGAAATGCTTTGTAATCAAATCAACACAAGTTTTTTTTCCTTTCACTCTCGAACACCTTTCCTCAGAGAAAATGTCCTCAAGATAAAAGTCTAGTCTGTATTCACAAGGCTAGGGGTGTGAACAAGGAATAACTGAACTATAAAGACCTGCACCTGCCTTTACTTCCTGGTGCGAGGCGTTCACACCGGCGTGTTATCCACTCTGCTCTGTCCTGCTGAGGAACTCGAGAGTGGTTATTACAGCAGTTATTACTCCACATTAACCGCTTTTTAAACTCTGTGACATAGGGTTATTGCACTAAGCTTTAAAGCCTGTGATATTGTGCCTTTATGATTATTTCAAATTTACATTTAAAGGGACAATAAAAAACGAGTGGAGGTGTGTGTTTGTGATGTGTGCACAAGAGGGAGCTCTCAGCTCTCATAACTCCTGAGCAATCATCAGTCAGCTTTATGAGCTCTGTCTTCTTGCAAAAAAAAAGACATCTTTAAATGAATCTGTATTATTTTTTAATTAAGTCTTGCCTCGTGTCGCATTGTAAAATGTTTTGATATGCAAAATAATCTAATAAAGGATTCATGCAGGTTACTTTAAAATGATTATTATTTGGCCAGGGGCAGAGTTAGTCTGGACTCGTGCCGGTCAACAACGGATGTCAAGCTGTGAATGCTGCTCAGGGTCTTGTAGGCTTTTGTTTATAAAGCGGAAACAGGGCTTTATATTCTTTAATACATAATATATATATATATATATATAATTATGATCCTTGTTTTGCAGAGTAGTAATAAACTCACTCAGGCAAACAAACCAAGTGGGTGATATAAATATAGTAAGAATGACTATGAATATTTATAGTGAGGAGCTGATGTGAAACTGCTATAATTTATACTTTTATAAGTGTATAGTCATTACTGTATTTCCTTTGTCTTACATCTGTTGCACGTGCTTTTTTCTCTCTTATTGTTCCCATTTCAATTAGTTTGTATTCTCCCTCATTGTGGGCTGTTTATGTTTTATGAGACATACAGTAATGAAAATTAAAAAAAAGAGTAAATCCAGCAACATTTACAGCTTATTTGCATTCTCGTATTTTTATACTTGAGTCTCCATGCTAAACGCTGTTTCCTGCTCATTAAAGATTAGTAAAGTGATTATAATAAAACTTGTCTCAATGCAATATATATATATATATATATACGGTTAATACCCCTAAAAATGCTCCTGATTGCCCCTGATTTAGAACATAGTCTAAAAAGATTTTAATCTACTGGTAGTTTTTGTTTAGTAAGAGTCTAGGAAAGTATAATAAAGAAGCATAAATGCTGCAGGAAGACGTCCAGATGCAGTTATGCTCCAGTTATTAGATGTATGTATGTATGTGGTTAGGAATTCTGTCTGGGTGTATTTCTCCTGATAAGTTGAATGTGTTTTGAGTTTTGAGGCCAGACTTTCAGGTCCAGGTTTCAGAAATCTTCTATTCATCAATCAAATTTGCTATTTAATCAATTAGCTTCAAATATTTAGACAGCTGTGGTTATTCAACATAGTTACTCAAGAGGTCTAATATTTACAGTGTATTGGGCAATACTGTGTCTACAGTGTTATTTGTGTTTCTTTTCTTTTGTGTGTGTGTGTGTTATGTAATAGAGCTTCAGGGTTGCAACAGATGATTTCAGAGAAATCTGACAATAAGTGTAACTCTGTAGACTCTACATTTAGAGAAACTGTAGATATGAAGAAAATTTGTAAATTCCCCATTGGGATGAATAAAGTATCTATCTATCTATCTATCTATCTATCTATCTATCTATCTATCTATCTATCTATCTATCTATCTATCTATCTATCTATCTATCTATCTATCTATCTATCTATCTATCTATCTATCTATCTATCTATCTATCTATCGAGGGTTGAGTAATTCAGACCAGGCAGGAGGCAAAGAGGAAGGCCAAAGAGGAGGTATATGGATGGAATAAATGAGGATATGGAGCTAGTGGGTGCAAGTGTTGAGGATGCAAGAGATAGGGATGAGGAGAGAGATGATTCGCTGTGGAGACCCCTGAAAGAAGAAGAAGAAGAAGAAGCAGATAGCAGTTTTCCAATGCAGGAAAGTCTTCAGGATGGAGGATTTTGTTGCTTCTGATTCCTTGCTCAACATGAGTAGCTGTCAGAAAGGGAAGGGAAAGAGTGTTTATAGCTACAGTACTATAATGTATTCTTCAAATATAAGCTTCTTCTTCTTCTACTTTTAAACTTAGCTATAAACAGATGTGGCATTGTTTCTATAGTAACAACTTACACAAGTCATCGATGATACAAGTGAGGTTTTCTATGAGAAGGTGTCTATTTAGGAGTCTCCAGCGGTCTTTATAGCAGTTTTCCAACACAGGAAAGTCTTCAGGATGGAGGATTTTGTTGCTTCTAGTTTCTTGCTAAACATGAGAGGGAAGGGAAAGAGTGTTTATAGCTTCTATAATGTATTCTTCTAATAAAGGCTTCGTTTAAACTTAACTATAAACAGATATATATATATATATATATATATATATATATATATATATATATATATATATATATATATATATATATATATATAAATAAATAAGTAAATAAATAAATAAATAAAGTTAGTGTTAGTGCTGTGGTTGAAGAGGAATAATAGACTTGGAAACATGGAAAATAGTGGAAAACTTTAGTGAGGTAACAATCTTTATCTTCGCTGATTACTTTTCTATCAAGTGTTTTATTCTAGATTTTATGCTAGCTTTCTTTGCTTGGTACTTTTAAGAAGTTTTAAGACGAAACACCACTGCACTTGACTATAGATATTCATGGAAGCTTTATTATGACATATAACTGACCACTATGACCAGCCGAGAGTGGATGAGAGTGCTTTAACGCTAGCTTGTAACGTTTCCCTATTGACAGAGCACTATGTCACTGGTCAATAACATAAACATCGCAGCCGGAGACACAGCAACGATAAGATATAAACAGCCGTTCATCACGTCACTTTATTACAAGGAAAAAAAAATCCCTCATCCATTACACGCTAAACGTGGTCAGTAGTCGGCTCCTTTTTTCTCAAAGCATCTCCACCGTGGACAAAGTGCTCTGCTGGTAGCCAGTGACGTAACGGAGAGGAGAAATTGAGCTGGTACGGCATTGATCTTGGCTTGAGCACTACTTTTGCTGAGGCCAGTGAAAAAAAAAAGAAGGCCTAAAGAGTGTACAGAACGTCTGACTGAGCTGATTAGTTCCTGTAGATGTCTGTGGTCCTTTCATCCAGTAAGAGGACATGGCTGCTATTGTTATGCTAAAGATTATTGTAGACTTACTGTCTTTTCTTTCTTTCTTTCTTTCTTTCTTTCTTTCTTTCTTTCTTTCTTTCTTTCTTTCTTTCTTTCTTTCTTTCTTTCTTTCTTTCTTTCTTTCTCTTTCTTTCTTTCTTTCTTTCTTCTCAGAGATATTCAGAAATGCAGACCGGAATGCAGATTATGAGCAGAAGGCTTTTAGAGTAATATGATATAGTGCTTTTTTGTTGTTGTTGATATGCCAATTTACTCACAAACATATTTGTTATTTTAATCTTATGTAATATTACCTTTTTTTCGTGAGCGTAATATTATTCGAAATAAGTAATCTAGTGTTTTCAACAGATGACAAGGACAAAGCATACTGGTGGATTGTCTACCAGCTGGGCTTTTTTCCCCTAATTTTTTTTTTTTGTGAAGAACAACAGTATTTTGCATTATTAGAAACATAAATCCGTTTGTAGTCCCTGCACCGAAATGTCACTTTTTCATTAAATAAAAATCCTCCGGAACTAGAAAACTCTTATCTAATTTAAAATTCGGAGTCGGAGTTTATTTTTACGTGCTGCTCATTTGATTTCGCTTTGTGTAAATGTAAGATTTATTGTGTGTCTCCCCCTCCAGTTCGTGTGTGTGTGAGGCCGCCGGCAGCCGTGTGTTCATCTCTCGCTCCTCCAGTTAATGATCCTCCCATTAAGAGACCTTTAGGACCCTGCAGTGGATAGGGACACGTCCCACATGGTGACAGCAGCCTTTGTGTCTGGGTAGACAAGAGACTGACTGAAGATATTAACGCCATCCTCAGACGAGACCTACCCTCCTCCCCCACCCACGCACACACACACACACACACACACATACATGGACAGACCCAAATGCATTCATATAAGAAGGGCCTGGAGAATATACACAGACACACACATATATACACACACAGACATGCAATGCAAATATGTCCCTGTGTGCTATTTCACAAAGTGTCCTCACTATCTTACACTCATATACACACACACACACAGACCCCGTTTGACAGCAATCACAAATGAAGCGTTAAATTAAGAAACAGATAGTGCTGTTCCCCAGAGAGAGGGGCGTCCCTACACAAAGGGAGAACCCGGCTGAGACCACACCATCATTAGCCTCAGAGAGACACCCTCCGCCTTGCCACTTCAACAGCCAATTAAACGCCAGTCTCTCTCTCTCTCTCTCTCTCTCTCTCTCTCACTCTCTCTCTGTCTCTGCCTGTCTCTCCGTCTGGCTGCCTGTCTTTCAGAAAGGACTAAAACCCCCCAAAACTCCTCCCAAAACCTCAACAGTGTGTACAGTACCCAGAGATTCTTCATACACTAATACATGCTCTAGAAGTCTCTAACAGTAACAGTTACAGTAACAGTTACAGTATCCGAGATTTATTTTGTAATAAAATTGCAGGTTAATTTTTCTTTACTTTCAACTTCTTCCATCCTTCAATGTTGGTGTCTTTTCAATTCAGTTACCGGTTTCCTATAAAAGAGGTGGAGCTTCCTGAATTCTAATAAAAGAGGTGGAGCTTCCTGAATTCTAATAAAAGAGGTGGAGCTTCCTGAATTCTAATAAAAGAGGTGGAGCTTCCTGAATTCTAGCAAAAGACATGAAGCTTTCTGAATTCTAGCAAAAGACATGAAGCTTTCTGAATTCTAATAAAAAAGGTGGAGCTTCCTGATTTGTAATAAAAGAGGTGGAGGTTCCTGAATTCTAGTAAAAAGCTGGAGCTTCCTGAATTCTAATAAAAGAGGCGGAGCTTCCTGATTTCTAATAAAAGCGCTGGAGCTTCTTGATTTCTAGTAAATGAGGTGGAGCTTCTTGAATTCTAGTAAAAGAGGTGGAGGTTCTTGAATTCTAGTAAAAAGCTGGAGCTTCCTGAATTCTAATAAAATATGTGGAACTTTCTGAATACTAACAAACGAGGTGGAGCTTTCTGAATTCTAACAAACGAGGTGGAGCTTTCTGAATTCTAACAAACGAGGTGGAGCTTCTTGAATTCTAATAAAAGAGGTGGAGCTTTCTGAATTCTAACAAACGAGGTGGAGCTTCTTGAATTCTAATAAAAGAGGTGGAGCTTCTTGAATTCTAATAAAAGAGGTGGAGCTTTCTGAATTCTAACAAACGAGGTGGAGCTTCTTGAATTCTAATAAAAGAGGTGGAGCTTCTTGAATTCTAATAAAAGAGGTGGAGCTTCTTGAATTCTAATAAAAGAGGTGGTACTTCTTGAATTATAACAAAAGATGGGTAGCTTCCTTAATTCTAACAAAAGAGGTGGAGCTCCCTCAATTCTAATAAAAGAGGTGGAGCTTCCTGAATTCTAGCATAAGAGGTGGGGCTTCCTGAATTCTAATAAAAGAGATAGAGATTCCTGAATTGTAGCCAAAGAAGTTAAGCTTTCTGAATTCTAAGAAAAGAGGTGGAGCTTCCTGCATTGATAGACCAGTAGAGAGTTCTCATTGTTCTGATTGGTTGGTTATTGCTGATTCACATTGTTTGCTTGCTTTCTTATTTTTTTACTGCCCAGTGCACCACACAAAACGGGGGAGTTTCTCGTCTGAGACGACATTTTATTGGCGCTGAGTAGAACTACAATGAATATTCCAAAACCACTGAAATTCAGGAATAATAATGAAATGAACTGACTGTAACATAACCATGTTCTGTAGATGTGAATGAGTGCAGTTCTTTATTCCAGATATACAGTTTAATATACAGAGGAAGAGATCGTCTCAGAGAGAGAGAGAGAGAGAGAGAGAGAGAGAGAGAGAGAGACTCTGTCAGGGAGGAGCTGGTGAAGGGAAAGTTCCTGAGGCAGGGCATTAATCTTGCTCTGTTAGCATTAGCATTAGTCTCAGAGTCACCGCAGTACCCACAGTGTCTCCTTCTCCAGCCAGCAGATTCATCATCTCTACAGCTGATTAGGACAACAATACTAGTTGTGCTATAAAATGTATCATCACACACTTAGCCTTCATAAATCTTCCCTTAAGCAGACAGCACATCCTGGAGAATTCGGGCGCTAGCCGGAACGCCTTTCCTCGCAAGCAGAGTACGGCCCGAGAGTCCACCTTACGTTTATTATGTGTTTATTATATAAATGGTTATTTTATAGACGTAAACAGGAATCAGGAATCAGTAGGCTTTATTTTAGTTTCTGCTTTGCTAAGCAAGCATGAAATATTCCAATCCAAATACTGCAGCAAGCTTCACGAAGACTGGCAGCTCTTAGACATGAAAGTGGAACAAATGAAATGGATGTGAGGATGTAATGTGACAGACATGGAGTCTCATGTCTCACACACGCTCACAGCCTGAAATTTTATTATTAGGGTTTCAGTCGAAGTTGCCGTTTACGTCAAAGTGAGAACCGTCTCGGGGATGAAATGGGAGCGATGAAGAAATTGGATTGGCCAGGATGGACATTGAGCTGCTCAACTACAGGCACCCTACTTATTCACCTCTGTCAAACACACACACACACACACACACACACACACACACACACACTTCCCTTTCTCTGCTTAAACAGCTAATAATTGTGGCTGGATTAGGGCCTTCTCTTTATCACAGAGCTGTCAACGTCAGGAGATTATTTCTGCTCCTCATCATTTCCATGCCTTTAAATCAGGGTTATTATAGTTAAAGTCAGGGTCAGTGATTTTTAAGTCAGAATATTCAAATGAAATATCTGCTCCGAGGAGAATTTCCAGTCACTGTGCTGCCCCGGGCTGAGAGAGAGAGAGAGAGAGAGAGAGAGAGAAAGAATAAATAATATAGACCATCAACATCCAGCCAATCAGAACAAAGAGATGTATCTTACCTGTTAATCAAAAATAGCAGCATTATATGATATGACTCATTACAGAGGAACTATGATGTTATAGGAAAATAGATGGGATTGGAGTTGATTATTTTCCCATAACAACATGTTTCTACCAAAACCAGTTGTGCTACTGGTTGAAGATGCAAATTCCTTTGTTATATGCTACATTCAATGGGGTCATGTAACATATACGATACATTTACAGAAAGTTTCCTGTGAAATTCTTTGTTTTAAAGTCAAAACAGTTTGGTAGCTTTAATGTTTGTTAACGACTCCTAAAGGCTGGGATTTGGTTCAGTTCAGTTCAGTTAAATTAAGTTAATTTAAGGAGGTTAAGCAATGAGCACAATTACAGATCAAGGTTTGTCAAATGGTTCGAACCTGATGAATATACTGAC
Organism: Hemibagrus wyckioides; assembly: GCF_019097595.1. Lineage (NCBI taxonomy): Eukaryota > Metazoa > Chordata > Actinopteri > Siluriformes > Bagridae > Hemibagrus > Hemibagrus wyckioides. The sequence goes on from NC_080733.1 coordinate 14,406,023, forward strand.
ACTGTAGCCTGTTTTGTCTCATTTATTTCTGTTAAAACTTCTAAATAAATGAACCGCTAAGCTATGCTAGCATGCTGACTAGCTAAAATCATAGCCCTCACTTACTAAAGCTAGCGTTTGCTAGTATTTGCAAATATTTCTTGTTACTGTTGTGCTAACATAAAGTCATAAAGTCAAGTTTTAAGCACAAATGAAACATTTGCAATAAAGTGAAAATCTCACTGACAAAATGTTAGCATGACTCGGCGTTTAGACTGAATTCATTGCTATAAAACAGCCAGGACGAGCGAATTTATCCAATTTTGTCTTTTATTAAAGGGTCAATCTAATATTGCAGTCGGGCACATCCCTGTGGTGACATTGTGTGTGTGTGTGTGTGTGAGCAAGCAAAAGGAGTTCCCTGCTCTGTAACTGCATGAGTTCCCTTACAGGCATGGGACTCTGGACATCTGTACACTCCTGCCAAGTGTGATTAACCCAGAATTCCTAATCCTCTCCCCTCCATCCTCACGTTCTCCTGTCCAGTGACCTGTTTTCTCTCATTCTTTACTTATCCTCCGTCTTCCATACCTCTCTCTCTCTGCATCCTCACCTGCTTGCGTCACAAAAACTAAACAGTGAGGAAAAATAAATCATTTGGAGTCTACATGATCTGTGTGTATTTTTTAGATCTCCCTCTGAGCGGTCCTGCCCTCGTGTACAGTTTGCTCTCAGCCCTTTCCTTTTTTCCTGAGATAATGTTACTGTTACTAAAATAACGTGTGACGGTTAATCTGTTTAGCTGCTCATAAAGTGTTTTTCTCACAGAAACCCCCCCCCAGAAATGTAGGGGCCTTGTCTCCGAGCAGTGGCTGGGCTGATTGAAGCTGGAACCCCCTGCTGCGCTTTCACACGAAGCCATCGCTGCCTCTAGAAATAAATAAATAAATAAATAAATAAATATAAAAACTGCTAATCTCAATAGGCTGCTTCTCAACCTGCTGCATAACAGTGCACACAGAAAACCGGGAGGGTGGAGAGGAGGAAAAGTTTCTCTGTCTCTGTCTCGCTCTCTCTCTCTGGTGATGTGTTCTACTTCCTTTTGTTTCTGGAGAGCGTTCAACTGAAGCCTGGGAAAGATCGGAGAGGACGATTCATTATTTCATTAACTGCAGCTCCGAATGACGTGACAAAGGAGAAGAAAAACTGAACAGTTGTTTTTTTTACAGTATGGACAATGGGATTAAATGGAAAGAAAGACGTCTGCGTCAGTTTTTTATGTCTAATAGATCTTTTCTTGTCCTTATTTACCTTTACTTGAACTCTCGCTACATCAGGAAGTGAATGAAACATGTGGGAGTATGCTGTAATAGGACAAAAATGAACAACAAGGCGGTATAACATGACTATATTTGGCAGAATCCCTTATCTAGAGTGACTTACATTTATCTCATTTATACAACTGAGCAATTGGGGGTTAAGGGCCCAGCAGGGGCAACGGACCTGGGATTCAAACACACAACCTTCCAATCAGTAGTCCCTTAACCACTGAGCTTCCACATCCCCATGAGAGTATATAGCCATGGTTTATTCCTCTTACAATTTTAATTAGTTTAAGAATGCCATGTTGTGCTTTCTATCCAATTAAAGTCGAACCTACCTACACGGATTTCGCCTCAATAATTAAAATTTTGCATCAGCATACGAAGCATTTTCGGCATACGAACAAACCTGAACCGAACTGAATGCCGGCTAAGTAGCGCTACGTCTGGGAGCCGTTTAAAACTTGTTAGCGTCAGTGGAAAGTCAACTGAAGCGAGTTTACAAATTTTGCGAATTTTATTTTCAGTCACTGAAAGCTGTTTTAAAAAACTCAACCCATGATACCAATGTTGCCTTCAGCATGCGTTCAAAAGCTAGTTGATTTTTGGGGCGTTTTTTTGTTCACAGGTTGGTGGCATGGGCGGTCTGGTCTATTTTAAGCCCAAGCTTGGTGGCATGACTTCCTGTGAGGAGCCTTGACATGGAATGCTTGGCTTGGGTCAGTTCTTTGTAAACAGCCATACAGTTTACATATGCTTCATATTGGTCATACTTTTGGAGTGGCTGGAACGAATTATCTGCATGCACATTATTTCTTATGGGAAAATTTATATCGAAATTTTCGCCTTCAGAACGAATTCAATTCCTATGCCGGGGTTCCAGTCTACAGTAAAAGTGCTTTTCATGCTACTGAGAAATCACACAGTGAAAAATCCTGAAGAACACTGACTGTAACAAAGTGCTGACACTGGATACTCCTTCCATAAATGTTGAATAAACTCTCATGTAAGGTATGATTGAAAAGATAACATTAAGCATAAAAGATAACATTCAAGCTGTCGTTTAGAATTGGTCAGAAGCTCGAACTCAACAAAATTCAAATCAGAGGTTTTAATGAATGCACTGCCCACACCTGACTGTCCCATATGTACGGTATACAGTATGTATTATAGTGTAGTTGTTTCTTTTTCTTTTGACCAATCTCCAGAGGATTAATTCAAACAAGTTTTCTGTCAAACGGTTCAAATGAAATCAGCACAGATTTCCTGAACCATCAGCAGTTTCACCAAACTTCACTAGTTTACTACTTCAATATATTGCAAATTATATTATAACTGTTATATCATAGCTGTTAGCAATATAATCCATAAATGCGTTTTTTTTTCCAATAAAAAATTCAGTGTCTGATGAAAAGTAAAGTCTGACAAAAACATTTAAAAAAATTTCTACTGATATTCTAGAATGAACGAATAGAGATGAAATGGATTTGAAACCCAGTTTCAGTATCAGGATTCTTTTGTTTGGCTTGCTTTCATTATATTTATATATTATACTTTTTTTTGTTATTTTATTTACAGTTTAAGTGTGAGAGTTTAACCGAATTAATTAATTAAATTTCTAATTAAAAAATAAATGAATTATTTAGGTTTGCTGTGAGTTACATAAGTATTTTTTGAGCTTTAAAGCCTTGAAAGTTTCTAAATAAAACAGGATCAGATGTGTATCGATATTAGCCACTTGCATACTCGAGGTTTCGATATCTGTATCAGATAAAAAGTAAAATATCGTGTTAATAAAGCTGAAGAGTTCTACTGAGAAGAGAGAGATAGAGTGTGTGAGTGAGTGGGAGAGTGAGAGAGTGAGTGAGAGAATGAATGAGAGAGTAAGTGATTGAACAGTGAGTGAGTGGTTAAGTGAATGAGTGAGTAAGTGAGTGAGTAAATGATTGAATGAATGAATGAGTAAGTGAAGGAATGAATGAATAAATGAATGAATGAATGAATGAATGAATGAGTAGAGGAATGAATAAGTGAGTGAGTGAATGAATGAATAAATGAGTTAGTGAATGAATGATTGAATTAATAAATGAAAGAGTGAGTGGGTAAATGAAAGAGTGAGTGAATAAATGAGTAAGTGAGTGAATGAATGAATAAATGAGTTAGTGAATGAATGAATGAATGAATGAATTAGTAAATGAAAGAGTGAGTGGGTAAATGAATGAGTGAGTGAGTGAATGAATGAGTGAGTGAGTGAATGAATGAGTGAGTAAATAAGTGAGTGAGTGAGTGAATAAGTGAGTGAGTGAGTGAGTGAGTGATTGAGTGAGTGAGTGTGTGAGTGAGTGAATAAGTGAGTGAGTGAGTGAGTGGGTGAGTGAATAAGTGAGTGAGTGAGTGAGTGAGTGAATAAGTGAGTGAGTGAGTGGGTGAGTGAGTGAATAAGTGAGTGAGTGAGTGGGTGAGTGAATAAGTGAGTGAGTGAGTGAATAAGTGAGTGGGTGAGTGAGTGGGTGAGTGAATAAGTGAGTGAGTGAGTGAGTGAATAAGTGAGTGAGTGAGTGGGTGAATAAGTGAGTGAGTGAGTGAATAAGTGAGTGAGTGAGTGAATAAATGAGTGTGAGTGATTGACTGA
>NC_080733.1:14414955-14492455 GCF_019097595.1 Hemibagrus wyckioides
CACAAAAGCCTGAGCATCAGTGACAAGACATTACATTAGATATTTAGACAAAAAAACCCTAACAACACAACACACACAAGGATCGTAAAGTTGTCTGTGAGCTATAAACACTCTTTCCCTTACTGTGAAATAATCAAAGAAAAAAAAAGTAAAAAATTGAACACATAAAACACAAAAGTTCATAAAATAAACAAAAGAATATCAAAAATTAGGAGGTGTGTCACACTACGACAAAATGTGGGAAAAAACATGAAGTCTTCTGTTAGCTATAAACACTTACTGCCTCACCTTGAAGTTAATTAAAGGGGAAAAAAATAAATGTAAAATATTTTAAATTAATAAAACAAATATTTCAAAAAAATTAATTCAAAATACATAGATTTTTATGTGTTGGAAAAAATCCAATTACAAAATGCTGACAATGGATATTCCTTATATAAATAACAAAATAAATAAAAAAAAATAAAAAAAAATAAATGTATAAATTTAAAATTAATAAAACAAACATTAAAAAAAACCATTTTGGATTTTGATGTGGTGGAAAACGTCTAATTATAAAATGGTGACAATGAATACTCTTTATATATAAATAAATAAATAAATAAATAAATAAATAAATAAATGTTACTAAGGTGAAGTTTCCTTTTTTAATTAAAAATTTTCATTCATTTATTTTGTTTATATAGGACATCTGCATCTCAATGTGTTACTATAGAAACTATTACTATAATTAGATGAGTTCATTAATATAAACCTCTAATTATCCTTGAAGCAATTCTTCATCATCATCTTCTTCTTCTTCTTCTTCTTCTTCTTCTTCAATTTTGGGTTCAGCAGTTTCCTGTTCTTTTTTCCAAGCCAAATTTCTAGTTTATATATTTGACCCACATACACTACAGATATTCCCCAATCCTTTAACTTTAACTCAGAATGCCTGACAGCCTACACATCTTGCCAGATAAGTGAAAAATATAGCGAATGATGTGTACAGTAATTAAAGCAACGGCACAAACTCCTCAATTCCGCTCCCGCTGATGAGCATGCTCGGGTGTTCATGGTCAGCGCAACACACCGGCTCACTTTGAAGCGAGATGAGAGAAAGTATTATAATTAGCCCTGTGCCATATGGTCAGCACAGGGATCCTGCGTGAAAATATTTACTCAGTCCTCAGTGCTTCCTTTTCTCTTTGCGGAGTTGAGATTATGTCGTTGTGTGCGTGTGTGTGCCAGCGTGCGCTGTCAGGCCTCGTCAGTGCTCTCCGGGGCTGCAGACCACCATCCAGCACCAGGCTTTAATTAGCGTCTGTGTGGCAGTCATTACTGCAATTAGCGTGGATGTGTGTGTCTGCCTGGGGTACCTGTGCACAACCACGCTCTCCCCACCAGGAGCTCCACGGGCCCAACAGCTGCTTTGCACTAGCATGTGTTCATGTCTGCATGTAGAGCGCCTGTGTGTGTGTGTGTGTATGTGTGTAACATTACTTAATTACTCACTCCTTGTTAATTCATTTATTTGCCAGCTCCCCAATTTGATTTTGACAGTTTTTTTTCTTTTCTCAGAATGTGTGGTGATGTTTTTTTGTAATTTCCTGGACTTGGGAACAGATTTTTCTCTTGTGTTTTTTAACCAAAAATCAGTGTGTAATGTAGCAGATGTACAGGATACAATAGCAGACTGAGATTCTCTTGGGTCTACATGAATACACAAAGCCCTCAATAAGCCGTGGAGGGAGGAATTCAGTTACTAAATAAATAAATAAAAAAATAAAAAATAAATATAAATAAATAAATAAATAAAGAAAAGAAAAAAAAGCTTCTGTCAAGGGAAAGCTTTTTTTTTAAAAAAAAAATTATATTTATATTATATTTTTATTTTTTATTTATTTAATCCAATCATTATAAATAAGAATGAAGCCTTGACCTTCATCCTTTATTTTATTTATTTATTTATTTATTTATTTATTTATTTATTTATTTATTTATTTATTTATTTATTTAAACAACTAGAATCAATTATACACAAGTGAATAAATGTAAAATGATTAATAATTGCATTAGCTGTGATAATGCATAATAGACACTTCATTAAAATCACACAGCCATTTTTTGGCCATGTCTACACCAATATATGGGTATTTTGCAGTTTCAAGTCACATTTATTTATATTTCAAAGACGATGTCAGGCTTATTGTTGTATAGTAACATTAGGTAAATAAAATAAAATAAAATAAAATAAAATAAAATAAAATAAAATAAAATAAAATAAAATCTTATGTAATCACAATTTTATTTTATTTTATTTTATTTTATTTTATTTTATTTTATTTTATTTTATTTTATTTTATTTTTACTTTAGCACTATCATTATTTTGATTTGTCAATCATTTTCCACTTCAGTAGAACGAAGAATTCTGTGTCGATTTATGATCCAAAATCACAATCGAATTAATTTCAGTTCCAGGTTGCGACACAACAAACTACGGAACAGTTGGAGGGGGGTGAATACTTATGCAACACACCGTAAGCTGTTCTGTTCTTCAAGTAGACCCACATCTGACTGTATCACTTTAAAGGTTTTTAAGCAATAAAAACACGGTTTGCCTCTTTAAATATCTTGAAAAGTGCATACATATTTTCCCTCAAACCAGATGCACTGCTTTAGAGGCTTTTACAGACATTTAAAGAAAAATAGCCCTTATTCATCTTAATGTCACAGGCTGGAATAGATTAAAATACAGCATTAAATAATATAAATTATTCTAAAAGCATGAGCACCAGCACCAGTCATTTCCCTTCACCCTCTATGAGTTACTCATTTTAATTTTTCTGTTTTTCATCATAGATAATTTAGCACGTCATTCATGTTGCACCTTTCAATCTTCCATTAAAATAATTTAATAAATGATTTGTGGATGCTGGTGTGATGAATGCTGTGTGTTGTGAGATGTCATTATTGTTATTACACTAAGGTGTAACAGCCTGCCCTTATGACACGATGAATAACTTGTCACTGGACCTTTGGAGCTGATCTGACCCTGAGTTTGTTCAGGATGTTCTTTGTGTAGTTTCCATGCAGTATTTTTAGTCAGTGAAGTGTTTTCTCTATCCAACTGAGTTGGTTTCAGGAGATAATTGAGTTTACTATCTGGGGCTCAGCTTGGCCCTGTTTTCTTTTCTTTCCTTTTTCCTTCCTTCACTTCCCTCCTATATTTTTCTCCTATATCAATTTGTTCCACTATAATGCAGCAGGAACTGACTATGGACAAGATGTAAATCTCAGTAGCATCCAACAAAACTGATATTCCATCAACCCACACATGCGTCTTTCATATCCTTCTCTCTCTCTCTCTCTCTCTCTCTCCTTAAGTAAAAATCTCCCAGTCTTTCAGGAATCCTGTCTGACACAGGGAGGTAATTGCTTAAACAATTAGGCAAATATTAAGTTTAATTGACTAAACAGAGAGCAGGGGTCTAAGATTACAGCTTTTTAGCAGACACAGTGGGTATGTTTGCACAACACACTAGCGGGTAATCCCAGAGATTCTTTATTGAGACGTGGGCTTCGCCATCAGGATGACAGAAAAGCGAGAAAACATCTGTCTCGCAAACACCTCTGCTTAAGAGTAGGCATAATTAGGCAGTTGTAGTAGGCTCTATTTAAAAACAGAGCTGTCTGTGTCAGTGATAATGAATTAAAATTGATAAGACAAAAAAAAAATCTGCAATACCTTTTTCCTATTATTATTATTGTCTCAGTGCACATTGTGAGCATGGACTTTTCAGGTTCTTCCTGTGCTTCAGGGTTTCTTCTTGGTACTCCGATTTCCTCCTCCAGGCCAAAGACATGCATTATAGGTTGACTGGCATCTTTAAATTGTCTGTACAGTGTGTGTGTGTGTGTGTGTGTGTGTTTGTGCTCTATAATGTGTTGCCACCCTGTCCAGTTTGTGCCCCACCCTGTCCCCAGAGTCCCCTAATAAACACCAGACTCTCTGTGACCTTGTGAAAAATGGATTAATTTAATTATTATCATTTAATAATTTAGTAATAAAACATCTTGCTATTAATATTAATAACAACTTTTCAGTGATCCTATATTATGCGCTCTTGCTTTATAGGCCAAACGTTGAAATAGACTTTCCAGAAGAGCTATAAAAATAATTAGAGAAAAAAAAGTTGTATTATTTTCATATATATGGAAATATCTAACAAGGATTCATTTGATTCATTCGACTCATTTGATTCATTTGACTTTCACCATGACTTTTTTTGTCTGTAGAAAAAAGTGCCATAATTCTGCCCTTCATCAATTCTTTAAGAATTTATATAATGTATAATCATATATAAAATATTCAACGTATACTGCACTGTGCTTTTCTAATCTTCCAGTGTTGATTGATTTGCTTGCTCAAGTCCAGAAAAAGACGATGAACCCTGGGTAAGTGTGATGACCTTCCTTTTGTTTATGTTGATCCTTTATTAAATGAACTTTTGAGCTTGTGTATATAGTATAGGGTTATAACAGGTTAGGAATCTTCTCTATAGATGTTATGACCCTGCAGGAGAGCTTCATAAGTTTTGGCACCCTGGTTCTCAAAGTAAAGTCCCGTGGGGAGTCCCTAAGTGTATTGGTTTATTATTTTTTAAGTTATTTTTATTATTTTATTTTCACAAAAATCACATTATAGTCTAGTATTGTCATTGATTATGAGTGATTATTTACTTAGCATTATTTATATACAGATGTAATCCTATTTGATTAGATCTAAACCTCAATAAGTTGAAATAATCTTAATTTTAATTTAGTTGATGTTAATATGCAGGGCTTTTAGATCTACATCGACATCAGGGTGAGTATAAAGTTCAGGAATGAAAGCTCTTATGATTTGAATATATTAATATGGTGCATTTGCATTTGCCTGTTGGTCTTAAAATGAAATCTATGCAGTGATCATAAGGATGTTCTTGGAAATTCTCTTAGACTAGAACTCGTGTTTTACCTTCCTGATACTTTGGCAAGACCGGTAACCAAATTCCCTCCAGGTATTTATTTACAGTGTGGGTCACCTGGCAGTGGACATCATGAAAATATGGTATCATGTCCACATCAGATCTCCAGGGTTCCCCGCTTTCTGCTCAGGTTACAGTCCCATGTTCTCTCTGTGAGTATCTCAGCTTCTTCCCACCTCTTAAAGACAAGGGAGTGGCGACTAAATTGCTAGGTGTCTTGTGATAAACTGGGATCCCATCTGTGGTGTATTTCTTCCTCACGCCCAGTATTCCCAGAATACACTCCAGATCCAGAGTGAAGCTCTTACTGGGTTGGTTTTATTGCACCATGCCATGCTGATCACTCTAGTGCAGTGATCTCCAACACAACCCACTTCTCAGTAGTCCACCTAAAAGGTTCATAGAATACATGGAAGCGTTATATAAACTTTCACAAATTGAAGTAGTTCGGACAAAAGATAAAGAAACCACGTGGCAGATCCTTTTAACCTGGAAGCTGCAGGAGGTTCGATAGCGTTAGGAATAAAGCTACGATGCTGCCAAAATAAAACCGGTCAATGAATCTATCCTGCTGCAGGAAGATGCAGGACGAGTGACCTGTAGACATTTCTTAGGTGTTTTGTAGTAAAATACTGTTTAATATTTCCCATTGCAATTGGATATGAATGCCATTAAAAATACCATTACATAAAGTCCAATACTATTTGTTTTTTAAAATGAATATTGCCTTTAATCAAAGCTGATCCCTTTGTTTTACGAATAGAGTTTTTTCAGTCTTGCTGAGGACATCAGATAGATAGATAGATAGATAGATAGATAGATAGATAGATAGATAGATAGATAGATAGATAGATAGATAGGCAGTCAGGCAGACAGACAGACAGACAGATAGATAGATAGATAGATAGATAGATAGATAGATAGATAGATAGATAGATAGATAGATAGATAGTTAGACAGACAGACAGACAGACAGACAGACAGATAGATAGATAGATAGATAGATAGATAGATAGATAGATAGATAGATAGATAGAGAGACAGACAGACAGACAGACAGACAGACAGACAGACAGACAGACAGATAGATAGATAGATAGATAGATAGATAGATAGATAGATAGATAGACAGAGAGACAGACAGACAGACAGACAGATAGATAGATAGATAGATAGATAGATAGATAGATAGATAGATAGATAGATAGATTGATTGATAGAACTTTATTGTTATTGAAAAGTATTGCATTGTCATTGCATAGAAATAGTAGAAATTGTGCAGATGAACAAGTGCAGATAAATATGTAGATCAATAAATAAGGCTGTGTCAGTATGTGGGATTTTGTGCCATGGGACTTGTAAGTAACAATTTGCTGATAAATAACAGAATCCATGTGAATGAATGAAATCTGACAATAATAAAAAAAAGTTCACACAAAAATAGCTTATTCAGCTGGTTTGGTTTAAGGCAATAAACTATGTTGAGTTGAACTATGTTAAGTTAAAATTGCTGATGACTGAAATGTGGGGGGAAAAAAGTCCAGTTTTTTTTAAACCCCTGGTACCCACTGCCAAAACCATCCTAAAGAATTACGAGAACTGAATGAATGACTCTGATGCCAAGGACCTGAATTACAAATAAAACCTGCTGCTGGAGCTTTTTTTTTTTATTTTTTATCTTAGATCTATATCCTAATTTGAGCAAAGCTCTCAGACTGCAGCTTAGCCTCCTTGTCAGTGCGGTCTCGAGAGAGCAGCTTTTCTCTGTCGAAGCTTATCAAAACACATCTCGGATCAACAGTGTCACAGGAATGTCTCACTGCAGAGCACAAGCTGTCATATCCAGTCACCGTTCCTGGACAAAAAACCCCAAAAAAAACCAGTGCCTGTAAGGTCAAACTGTGATTTTTCGATGCTTTTGCTCTGCTTTCGAAAAAGATCATAAACCTGTCGGAATTTAAACAAGAAAGCTAATCACCTGACCTCTCTCTTGCTGTAGATATTTTGAGATAAAATAGCACACTGGTGAGTATGGGCAAAAGTAAAAAGGTACACGATTTATTTGTGCTGTTTCGCAACCGGACCCAACACTCTCCAAGGAGATGGAAAGGAAGGGATATGATTATTTGTTGAGTATTTATAATCAGGATTAAAACACAAAACAGGATTTAGGAAAGGAAAACATTGTCAGTCATTAGCTATATTACAAAACCTGATCCAGATAGCCCTGAAACTAAGTCTTGAGACCTTCCATCTAGTCTCCATCGCAGTTCTGTCCCTAGAATATTTTGCACAAACAATCTCTGGTCATAACCAACTTCTAGTCACGCATACAGAAGGTTAGAACCTCACAAACAACTTCTCCTTTCCATCACAACTCCCTGGGACAACATACAAAAAAGAAAATTTCACTCATCATTAATGATTACTGAAAGTTTGAAAAGATTGGAGATTTAAAAGCTACATTATATAAACATTATATCATACTGTACATACACGCTAACCTTTTCCAAGCAACAAACAGGGCCATCAACACACACACACACAGACACACTCTCCCATTCACACAGATGTTAAGCGAGTGTGTTCCTCTCCATTTCCTGGTAGTCCCTCAGAGGCTGGACACAAGGCCCCAGAGACACAACTCATCCATCATATGCTGTCGGCTCGGCCCACGCTACACCGTCCCACTGCCGATGATTTAGCGCTTGACATGCCGAGCTTTCATCTTCCCATAGAGGACAACCTCAGAGATTTACAGCGCACAAACAAAGCCGTACATCACTCACTATCCGGCTCGCAGATGTAAGGCCGTGTAAAGAGCTATCATTTTCTAAACCCGATACAGTGCAAAAAAAACATACACAGTTGACTATAACCTAGTTAATATACATATATAGCGCTACACATCAGTGTGTTATCAATGCAGAAATACGTCTGAAATGGTTCCTGCGTTTTTTTTACCCCAGCCCACTGAGTGGACCCATGGATTATCCCAAAAAATGCATTTTAACACTTTCATTCCAATTTCTCACTTGGTTGATCTAATAAGTAAAAAGGAAATGAATCGACCCATGACACAGGGTTATTATTTTGCTAATGTGAAATGTTATTTTTTTATTTCACCCCCTCCGCAAAAAAAAAAAAATCCCATCAACATTCTGACCACACGGCGGAGTGGTCCCCTGAAATGGTTTCCGCAAGGTGAGATTAGACGCCCTCCGAATTAATAATCGTTAGCTTCTGACTCAAGAAACCAGCCACTGTGGAGGCTCTTAAGGACCCTCGTTTGCATATTTTGCCATGCTTTGTGAAGCCTGTCCACTTCGTCCTGGATATTGGCGGAAACGTGTTGTCTTGAGCTCTACGGTTGCCAGATGTTGCGCCATTATGCGTAGACCGGACGAGGCTGATCTGTCTAGCTGCTATAGAGCAGTTGTTTATTTTAGCCTGCAGGATGGCTTCATAAGGATGATTCAGTGTGTGTGTGTGTGTGTGTGTGTGTGATTACAGCCTTGTTACTACAAAGGACGAGAGAGAAGAAATGAACCCCAGGCCACATGGCTCAAGCACTTCAAGCTCCAGTAGTAAGGATCTGCCCCCTTGGTCACTACATAGTGCTCTTGTTATGCCTGCATCAGCCACCTGTAGTGACCACCATGACAACGACAGCGCCTTGTCTTACCATCTAGTCATCTCTGTCAACATATCTGTTCCCCAATCCATGCATCTCACAGCACAACGCTCTATATTTATAGCCCTTCCATGCAATTATCAGCATATCAAGCTTTAGGAAAGTGACAAATGAAATGCTTACCCAGCCAATATTGACTGACTTTGACAGCGCTTAAGTGCCTGCGTCCCAAATACCCAGGATACAGTGGTGGGAATATTCTTTTTAATTTGTCAAATGGAAATCAAACTTAATTAAGGAGAATGGCTGCATCTGTTCCACGTGGAGTTTGCAGGGTCCATCAACCCCCCAGGTGGTCTGATAATTAAAAACATATTTCTTCCTACTTAAATGAAGTTAGGCCCTGGGTGAACATCTGTTTGGAGAGAACTGCCAGGTTTGCGGAATAGGCCGCGTCTCAGGCAAGTGCAGTTTATGAAGAGTTTGGGTGGAAGAGGAAGTATTGCTCAATTTGCTCAGTTAGCGTGAAATGTAAACGGTAGCTAGAAATCCGTGGATGAATTCTGACTGTAGAAGCTCGCGACCGTGAGCCGACTGCTGTTTTGTCAACAGTCTGGAATGTTTCATCACTAAATAACGTGGCCACCTACTTTTACAGGAAGAAGCCATCTGACTGACACGGGAACTGATCATCCAAACATGTCGACAAACTTGTTACGTTTAATCACTAATTTCACTTTTGGTTTTATTGCTATGTCTTCTTTCATTCTTCATTTTTTTGGACCATTTATCTTACACAGAGTCGCAGGGATCCTGGAGTGTATCCCAGGGGACTCAGGGAACAAGGTGGGGGACACCTGGGGTGGGTGTAGCAACCCACACACACACACATTTACACACTACAGACAATTTAGAGATGCCAATCAGCCTACAATGCATGTCTTTGGACCGAAGGAGGAAGCCTGGAGGAAACCCCAAAAACGGGATAATACGCAAACTCCACACACACACAGACAGAACAGAGGCTAGAATCGAACCCCCAACCCCAATCCCAACTCTACTAAGCCACCATGACCCCATTTCTATATATTATAATCATATTCACATATATATTTAGACTTCAATCCCTAATTCGAATATTACTAACTTCTTTAAGCAAAACTCTTAAATAACTCGTGCTATCTTGAATAAGATACTATGCTGTGAACTTTCCTTTCGATCCCCAATGAATCACTGACCGCACAGTGAGTCACAGAGCATCTGAAACGTGACAATGCTGCCTACTAAAGGTGAATTCAGAGAAAGGAAGGCATGGAGTCATTCTATACCATCAGATGTTTGTAAAGAATGCTGTCTTCTGAGGATCTGGATGATTTTTGAACACAGTGCTGATGTGTACTTCCTAGTAATTAAAATGATTCAGCACTTGTTTTTTCAGTAACATGACAAGATTTTGTTTAGTTTATTAACTTCAAGCCAGACATCATCTATGCTGATGAGAGAACAGTTGTTTATAGCAGGGGTTTTCAAACTGTGGGTCGTGACAGTCTAATTATGAGCAAACGACTCTTAAGAGATGATTCAAAGGAGTCATTTAAATTCATTTAAATATACATACATACACAAGAATCAGAAGTCTGAACCAATCGTCTGATTCATTAGTGTTGAACTGTCATGTGTCTGCATCAGTAATGTACAATAAACTACTACAGCATTCAATGACCATGCAGCGTATGCTAAAAGGAAAACTAAAGGCATCAGGAACCTGTGAGAAGTCTTCAGATCAAGTGAAAGCAAGAAAATCTAAAAAGGAGCTGCACAGAAAATATGACCAGACCTTCTATGATTGAGAAGGTTGGGTGAGAAGGTTGGCATGTGCTAGCATGAAACCCTCAAATCTTAAACAGCACCTCACATAAGCTAACTGCTTAGATAGTGGTACATAGCTAGCTGCCAAATATGGTATAGGGTTTTTTTTGGGGATTGTTGCAACCAAAAATGCTTGCTTTTGCTGTGTGTTTCTTCAAAATTTGTGAATGCAGCTTGTTTTTGTGGAAAACTACTTAAATTGGTGAACTTGCAAGCACAGGATTTTTTCCTTTAAACAGTAAAGAGGGCATGCCTGTTCAACATGTCACGGCCCAAATCTGCAGAAAATTTGTGGTCATTTTTTTTGTAAGCTCCTTTGAATGTCGTAAACTTTGCTTGAATTTGTTTTCAATTTCTGTGATCGCAAAATCACGTCATCCTGGAGGGACTGGTATATCAACATTTAAATTCTTTATTTTAGCTTCCTCTGTCACTGAGGAAGAGACAAGAGTCAGAGCTGGAGGTAGCAGAGCTGAAGATGTTGAGGTTCTCTTTGGGAGTGACATGGTTGGACACGATTAGGAATGAGTACATCAGAGGGACAGCTCATGTTGGATGTTTGAAGGACGACGTTAGGGAGAGGTCAGATTAAGATGGTTTGGACATGTTCAGAGGAGGGAGAGTGAGTATATTGGTAGGAGAATGTTGGACATGGAGCTGCCTGGCAGGAGGCAAAGAGGAAGTCCAAAGAGGAGGTATATGGATGGAATAAATGAGGATATGAAGCTAGTGGGTGCAAGTGTTGAGGATACAGAAGATAGGGATAGGTGGAGAGAGATGATTCGCTGTGGAGACCCCTGAAGGGAAAAGCCGAAAGAAGAAGATTTTATCTTCCTCTGTGTTTATTTTTTGTTTTGTGTAGCAGATATTCCTTTCCAGTATCTGCTGCATGACGTTATCTGACTGTAGGAGTTTGTTCTGAGGTAAGATCATACTGCGTTTTATAGTTCAGCTAAAAGGAAAATCTCACAAAGCTTGCTAGAAGGTAAAGAAAGTTTTTCACGCTATTACACTCTTCATTAGAAGAATAATCACATCGCCCCATGAAAGCAGAGGTTGTATTATTGATTAGAATTGTTCTTGGATTAAAGCCAAGACTTCTAAAGTGTCCCGTACAATAGCCACCTTTAAAAGTAAAGCCTCGTGTGTTAATGTACACAATGTGGTTGAGCTGTTAGACACCAAATTGGACAAATGGGGTGTTGAGGGTTCTGGTCTGGTCACTGACACACAGAAAGAGAGAAGAGCTAAAGATTGTTCTGTTTCTTCTGCACTAATCCTGTGCCAATTAGTTTCAACCCAGGAGGGCTAGGCATAATGGCGCAGTACGGAATTATCACGCTCCTTTTTCCACCCATTCCTCTGCCATCAAATTAAATATGAGAGAACCCGTGAACAATGTCTTATTAAATTTAAAAAGAAAAAAAAAATATCAAGCTCCTTTTTGCTCTCACAGCTTGTTCAATTAAACGTATGTGTAGGACAGACTGGTGCCTTACAGGGGGAGGTTATCAGGTTTGAGAGTTCTCCTCTCTGCCTCCCGGCGCTGGAGAATGCAGTTACGATGAGGAAGTTTATGTCACACCAAAGCAGCGTCTGTTTCCGAGTCATTAATGCTAAGCGATGGATTTCTCATATGGCATGACACGACACGTTTCCATATTTAAGACAAACAGAACCTTAGGTTCTGAAAGACAGAAATCCGTCGTCTCCACAATAAATCCACCTCCACAAGACAGGTTCATGCTAAAAAGTTTTTCTGCTGACCCAGGACCAGCTTCTCTGAGTTAACCTCCAAATTATCTGTTATGAAAGAAACTGCGAAACTGCTCCATCAACACCATGGTACAGTAGTGTGATTTTGGGAAGTGGGAGATCTCCGAGGAGCCACGAGGAGAAGGAGGTGTGGAAAAGCAGCCCCGGGAGGAGCAGACGTGAGAGAACACGGCGAGTGTGGAGCGATTGTCTTGCCGTCATTAGGACCTGTCATCTCCATCGGGAACCTTCTCGCATGTTTCAACACTTCAGGCAGACTCTTTAGCCGAAGCTCACTGGCCTGGATTTCCACAGCGCACCTGAGAGCAGATTATCGCTTAATATCTCCTTTAAGATGACTGCTATGATTAAAAATATTTGGTTAGTGTCTCATGAAGATAATAAAAAGAATGAAACACTTGGAGAGGGAGGTGCTGTTACAGGAAAACAATCGACGATACTGTGGTGTGATGTGTCCGGTTTATAAAAACCATTTTCAAATAATACTTATGAAGTACAGTCATTTCTTCACCAGATTCTTTTTTAGTAGCTAACAAGACAAAAAAAATTAAACAAAGCACACACACACACACACACACAAATACCATCCTCAGGACTTCTACCTTAACCTCCTTCCCAAAATGACTGAACATAAACTAAACAACCCCCCACAGAAAACATCACCATCTTAATGATTGCACACTTTTTGTTTTTAATATGTGGATCATTCTTTATAATAGTATTAAGTACTTAAAATCAATAAAGCTTCTGTTTCGGAAAATTAATCAACATCTTCTGATCAACCGGAATCAAGAATTCAGCTCTGCTGTGGTAGAACTCATAAGAAAATTTTACCCTCTTTCGAGTTTTTTTTAAATTTCATCACTGTCTTAATTTTTTTCCGTCTAGACAGATGCGATAAATTTAACATGACTGAAAGGAGAAATGTCCTACTTTTCCACCAAACCCTCTGTCTTTCCCCATCCTCTTGATGGTTGGTAAGATATTGGCTGATTTCCTCTGATTCTCTGGCTGTTTTTTCTGGACCGATCCGCCACGCTGAGGGCTCCAGGGAGATTTAGCATTGCTGGCATCTGAGTTTGTGTCCCTGAGGGAAGGTGGCCCAGGAGCTGTGTAGAAGCCTGGGCCTGGCTTAGGCACGCAGCAGTGACTCGGCCAGCGCCGACGAGCAGCCTGCACATCCCTCCATCAGGGAATAAGGTCTGTGTAAGCAGCAGAACGGAGAGCGCACTGTGGAAGACTCCGGGGATAGAGTACGACATCTTGGCAATGTTACAGCCAGATTCCCCAAATGACAGCTCCATCAGTTCTGCAGGATTCTCTACTCCATCGCTGTAGGTGCTGCTGCAGGATGATCCAGGGAGGCAGGGAGTTCTCATTGGCCAGTAGAAGCTCTGCTGGAGGGATTGAAGTTAAACTGTTCCTTGGGGTGATTACACTTTAAGCACTTGCTCGAGTGATAAAAGCGGCTTTGCATTTTATTTTTATTTTATTGTTTTATTATTAAAAAATTATTATTTTTTTTAAGCATATGTTGTACCACAGGATTCCTTATTCACTATTAATACTGTATAGGACCATGATGGAGTAGGCAGGAATTCATTATGGACATGGATTTTTCAAATAATATTACAATCTGATCTGTGCAAGTGGTGAAGATCTTACCATGAATAAGGCCATTTTCATAAAGGGAAGTCAAGTAAAGTAGCATTTATTTGTCACATATACACTACTGCACACTGAAATTCTTTCTTTGCATACACCATCCTTGGAGGGTTGGGGTTAGAGAGCAGGGTCAGCCATGATACAGCACCCCTGGAGTAGGGACCGTACTCAAGGGCCCAGCAGAGTCAGCATGGTGGTGCTGGGGCTTGAACCCAAAGCATCTGATCAACAACCCAGAGCCTTAACCAGTTGAGCTACCACTGCTTGACTTTCTTTGCAACAGGGATGGAAAGAACAGAAACACAACATACCAGTAAAGTCCATGGGTCTACAGGTCATCTGGTCGAGACTAGAGCTATGACTTGGGACTGGGATCATGTTATGTCAGAGGTTACACACAAAGCTCTCCGGGGAGCAAAAGACCTTGAACAGAAAGTGCTGCTTGAAGTATTTACAGTATCTTTAGTAACTGCCTGGGCAGAGGCTTAGTGCTTTAAATCAGGCTACTAGTTTATATTTTGGGAAATACCATTGTAGATAGGTAGAAACGAGAATGAATGCTGTCTTTTTGAATTATGAACTGGAATGATGTAGCTCAGGTTGAGGAAGTGTGAGATCCAGAAATATGCACACCATGCTGCCAGTGCTGCTATTTCTACATCTCATTTATTTCCCCACAATGTTTTCCACTGTTCACTTTGGCATAGTGTTAGGATTCATATTCCTCAAAAAAAAAATCAACCACACCAACAAACAATAACATCTTTCCATAATAGGCCACACCCACTGCAGGTGAAAATCTGAATATTACAGTGGTTAAGAAGTGCAAAACAACATAACAAATCAGAAAACACAATAACAAACGCATGGAATGGAATTCTTACCACTGATTGGACGAGACAACTGTCACTCAAGATATACAGAAAGCATAGCTAGCTGCAGAAGTAGAAAGTGGATTGGTGTGTGTATGAACACACTTATAGCTCTCCTTACACCATTTAATCTGGAATAGTTTTGTCTTCGAAGCATACCTGCGTTCTACAGGTGTGTTTTTAGACATTGCAAACTAATCTTTATGCCTTGATCAGTATATCCTAAATGTTGAATCAATTCCATTTTCTAATAAATATATATGTATGCTTTAAAAGGAACGCAGAACTCCACCCATGGACAAGAAACAAAATTAAATAGACAATTTCTTACTTCTTATATATCTTGAGTGACAGATGTCTCATCCAGTCAGCTGTAAGAATTCCATTCGCAAACTATACCAACCTTTATTTATTATTTATGGTATTTATTTTCATTTTCCCAATTTGGTCAGCACCACCTTTCCAGCTGTTTCCTATTACACAGCAGCCTCATCAGCATCATCACCCACGGAGGGTGAAAACTAACGTATGTTTTCCCAGAGACACAGCAAACTGCTGCTCCTGCTGCATCACAGGGCAGTGTAACAGCACTACAAGAGGAAAACACTAGCCGCAATCTGTCAAATGTATAAATTCACAGATGTCTGATTAGCAGCTCTGGGAGAGAGCGAGAGAGAGAGAGAGAGAGTATCGCTTTAAAACGTTATAGGAACTTAATTAAAAGGTCATTTTATACTGATGAAAATATTTTACAGCTCATTTTCAGATAATAACAACAACAACATTTTGTTATGGAGAAAAAAATCTGTTGGCTGAAAAAGTGCTTATTTTTCATACAGCCGACGATATAAACATCCTCTAAGGTCAGACGGGTGTTCACAGGCTCGGACATTGCAATCAGAACTTTTCCAATTTGCACTGATTGCCGTTGAATAGACAGATGAACAGGAAGAGCGAGTGGGTGTTGAAGCAAAATAGCACCAATAAATATTGTGCTATTAAGCTGTGAAAGTGAGACACCGGCAACAATTTTACTACTGCAATAAAAACTAATAGAAAAGATCATAAAGTGCTTGAGAAAGTGTTTTGAAACATATATTACAAAGCCACAGACAACCTGCTTTTAGACATCCTGCTTCCCGTAGCAGTCGGATGTGATTTAAGCCTGAAGGACTTTGGGCTTTTGGATTTCTTTTGCTCATTTAACATTAATGGCGTGTGTGTGATGTGAGGAATGTTCGGTTTAGAACGGATCTTATTTATAAATCAATTTGGTGTACCTCAAGAGAAACCTGTTAGCGAGGTCTTCAAGTTTTTTTATTATTTTTTTTTATTAATATTTCATTTCCTACATATTGATCTACTCAGGAGTTAAATTAGAGGAAGCAGATTTTCTACACCTGAGCTATAATTTGATGAAAATGTAAAACCTAGCATGGCATAATGGTGATGATAATAATAATAACAATGATGTAACACAGTGTCACCCCACTTTATTAAGCCTTTCCCGCTGTGTAGATCCCGTTTAATGTCTAAAGCTCAAATTTTTTTCTTCATTTTCCATGTTTAACCCTTTACAGGGCTAGGACTGTTCTCGACATTTTGGAGAGTGAATAGTGATTATAACCTGATGATGTTTGCAACACCTGATGCTGAGTGACCACTAATTAATTGTACATTTTTTATTATATACTGTATGTATGTACATAAACATATACACCAATCAGCCATAACCTTATGACCACCTGCCTGATATTGTGTTGCTGCCAAAACAGCTCTGACCTGTCGAGGCATGGACTCCACTAGATCCCTGAAGGTGTGCTGTGGCACCAAGATGTTAGCAGCAGATCCTTTAAGTCCTGTAAGTTGTGAGGTGGGGTCTCCATGGATCGGACTTGTTTGGCCAATACATCCCACAGATACTCGATTGGATCGAGATCAGGAGAATTTGGAGGGGCAGGCCAACTCCATCAGGGAATACTGTTTCCATGAAAGGGTGTAGATGGTCTGTAACATTTCTTAGGTAGGTGGTACGTGTCAAAGTAACATCCACATGGATGGCAGGTTTCCCAGCAGAACATTGTCCAAAGCATGACACTGCCTCCGCCGGCTTGCCTTCTTCCCATAGTGCATCCTGGTGCCATGTGTTCCCCCATTGCTCCATGGTCCAGTTCTAATGCTCACGTACCCATTGCTGGTTCTTTCTGCGGTGCACAGGGATTAGCATGGGCACCCTGACTGGTCTGCGGCTATACAAACTGTGATGCACTGTATTCTGACACCTTTCTATCAGAACCAGCATTAACTTCTTCAGCAATTTGAGCAACAGTAGCTCGTCTGTTGGATCGGATCACACGGACCAGCCTTCGCTCCCGAAGTGCATCAGTGGCCGCCCATGACCCTGTCTCCGGTTCACCACTGTTCCTTCCTTACTTTTGATAGATACTGACCACTGCAGACCGGGAACACCCCACAAGAGCTGCAGTTTTGGAGATGCTCTGATCCAGTGGTCTAGCCATCACAATTTGGCCCTTGTCAAACTCGCTCAAATCCTTACACTTGTCCATTTTTTCTGCTTCTAACATCAACTTTGAGAACAAAATGTTCACTTTCTGCCTCTAATATATCCCACCCATAATTCTTGGCGAAACTCTGTGGTATAAGAGGAATAAAACACTTCAGGACATCAACTTTTAACTTTGCTGATTACTTTGTGATAACTGCCGAGACATCAGGTGTTTTATTTCAGTTCTGTACAGAGAATATGTGTGTTGTGAGTGTGTGTGTTATGAGTGTGTGTGTGTTACGACTGTGTGTGTGTGTGTGTGTATGTTATGATTTTGTCTTGTTTTATTGTAATGATTACAGTATGAGCACAACAAGAACTCAACAGCTGACCCCATCACACATACCAACCTACTTACTAACACACACAGTCACAAACACAATCACAAACACACACACATACACACAAACACTAACCTACACACTAACCACATACATACACACCAACCCACACATACACAAACACACTCACACACAAACAACCTCACCAACCCACATACACACACACACACCAAGCATGACACATATTAACCTACACACTAACACCCACACACCCACACACACATACACAAACAACCACACCAACCCACATACACACACACCAAGCATGACACATATTAACCTACACACTAACACCCACACACACCCACATACACAAACACACTCACACACAAACAACCACACCAACCCACATACACACACACACCAAGCATGACACATATTAACCTACACACTAACACCCACACACACCCACACACACACTAACCCACATACAGTACATACACACCAGCCCACACATACACACATGCACAAACACACTCACACACAAACACCCACACCAACCACCACACACACTAACCCACACACACACACACACACATACACAATCACACTCACACACACACACACACTCACCAACTCACACTAATGCCAACCCACACACACAAACATACTCACACACATACACACATACACACACAAACCAAACCACACACACAAACACATTCAAGCACCTTCACATGCACAGCAAACCACACATACACACATACTCACACAAACCAACCCACACACACAAACACACTCACACACAAACACCCACACCAACCCACACACATAACAACCTACACACTTACACCCCCCCCACACACACATACACAGCCATACATCATTCCTATTACAATATTTGCATATTTCTTTTCAGAATTCTGCTTCAACACACAAACACAAATGCTGTATGGACCGCTTGTGTTTCCATCACAGATTTTTACAAAACTGTATAGTGGTCAGTGTTGCACTGTCCCTCCTCAGTTATTGCACGAGGGTTAGCACACATGCACTTTAACTGGTATTGTGTAGGTCTGTGTAGGGTACTGTAGGTCTGTGTACTGTATTGTAGGTCTGTGTACTGTATTGTAGGTCTGTGTGCTGTACTGTAGGTCTGTGTACTGTATTGTAGGTCTGTGTAGGGTACTGTAGGTCTGTGTACTGTATTGTAGGTCTGTGTACTGTATTGTAGGTCTGTGTGCTGTACTGTAGGTCTGTGTAGGGTACTGTAGGTCTGTGTAGGGTACTGTAGGTCTGTGTACTGTATTGTAGGTCTGTGTACTGTACTGTAGGTCTGTGTAGGGTACTGTAGGTCTGTGTACTGTACTGTAGGTCTGTGTAGGGTACTGTAGGTCTGTGTACTGTATTGTAGGTCTGTGTACTGTATTGTAGGTCTGTGTACTGTATTGTAGGTCTGTGTAGGGTACTGTAGGTCTGTGTACTGTACTGTAGGTCTGTGTGCTGTACTGTAGGTCTGTGTACTGTATTGTAGGTCTGTGTACTGTACTGTAGGTCTGTGTACTGTATTGTAGGTCTGTGTAGGGTACTGTAGGTCTGTGTGCTGTGAAGGTCTGTGTACTGTACTGTAGGTCTGTGTGCTGTACTGTACTGTAGGTCTGTGTACTGTATTGTAGGTCTGTGTACTGTACTGTAGGTCTGTGTGCTGTATTGTAGGTCTGTGTACTGTACTGTAGGTCTGTGTGCTGTGTAGGTCTGTGTACTGTACTGTAGGTCTGTGTGCTGTACTGTACTGTAGGTCTGTGTACTGTGTAGGTCTGTGTACTGTACTGTAGGTCTGTGTGCTGTACTGTAGGTCTGTGTATTTTACTGTAGGTCTGTGTGCTGTACTGTAGGTCTGTGTATTTTACTGTAGGTCTGTGTGCTGTACTGTAGGTCTGTGTGCTGTGTAGGTCTGTGTACTGTACTGTAGGTCTGTGTACTGTACTGTAGGTCTGTGTACTGTACTGTAGGTCTGTGTGCTGTATTGTAGGTCTGTGTATTTTACTGTAGGTCTGTGTACTGTATTGTAGGTCTGTGTACTGTACTGTAGGTCTGTGTACCGTACTGTGTATGTCTGTGTACTGTATTGTAGGTCTGTGTGCTGTACTGTAGGTCTGTGTACTGTATTGTAGGTCTGTGTGCTGTACTGTAGGTCTGTGTGCTGTACTGTAGGTCTGTGTACTGTATTGTAGGTCTGTGTGCTGTACTGTAGGTCTGTGTACTGTATTGTAGGTCTGTGTACTGTATTGTAGGTCTGTGTGCTGTACTGTAGGTCTGTGTACTGTATTGTAGGTCTGTGTGCTGTACTGTAGGTCTGTGTGCTGTACTGTAGGTCTGTGTACTGTATTGTAGGTCTGTGTGCTGTACTGTAGGTCTGTGTGCTGTATTGTAGGTCTGTGTACTGTATTGTAGGTCTGTGTGCTGTACTGTAGGTCTGTGTACTGTATTGTAGGTCTGTGTGCTGTATTGTAGGTCTGTGTACTGTATTGTAGGTCTGTGTATTTTACTGTAGGTCTGTGTACTGTACTGTAGGTCTGTGTACTGTACTGTAGGTCTGTGTACTGTATTGTAGGTCTGTGTGCTGTACTGTAGGTCTGTGTGCTGTACTGTAGGTCTGTGTATTTTACTGTAGGTCTGTGTGCTGTACTGTAGGTCTGTGTACTGTATTGTAGGTCTGTGTGCTGTACTGTAGGTCTGTGTAGGGTACTGTAGGTCTGTGTACTGTATTGTAGGTCTGTGTGCTGTACTGTAGGTCTGTGTACTGTATTGTAGGTCTGTGTGCTGTACTGTAGGTCTGTGTAGGGTACTGTAGGTCTGTGTAGGGTACTGTAGGTCTGTGTACTGTATTGTAGGTCTGTGTGCTGTATTGTAGGTCTGTGTAGGGTACTGTAGGTCTGTGTACTGTATTGTAGGTCTGTGTAGGGTACTGTAGGTCTGTGTACTGTATTGTAGGTCTGTGTAGGGTACTGTAGGTCTGTGTACTGTATTGTAGGTCTGTGTAGGGTACTGTAGGTCTGTGTACTGTACTGTAGGTCTGTGTGCTGTACTGTAGGTCTGTGTACTGTATTGTAGGTCTGTGTAGGGTACTGTAGGTCTGTGTGCTGTACTGTAGGTCTGTGTAGGGTACTGTAGGTCTGTGTGCTGTACTGTAGGTCTGTGTAGGGTACTGTAGGTCTGTGTGCTGTACTGTAGGTCTGTGTAGGGTACTGTAGGTCTGTGTGCTGTACTGTAGGTCTGTGTGCTGTATTGTAGGTCTGTGTGTTGTACTGTAGGTCTGTGTGTTGTACTGTGTAGGTCTGTGTAGGGTACTGTAGGTCTGTGTGCTGTACTGTAGGTCTGTGTGCTGTACTGTAGGTCTGTGTGCTGTATTGTAGGTCTGTGTGCTGTACTGTAGGTCTGTGTACTGTATTGTAGGTCTGTGTGCTGTATTGTAGGTCTGTGTACTGTACTGTAGGTCTGTGTGCTGTACTGTAGGTCTGTGTACTGTACTGTAGGTCTGTGTGCTGTACTGTAGGTCTGTGTGCTGTATTGTAGGTCTGTGTGCTGTACTGTAGGTCTGTGTGCTGTATTGTAGGTCTGTGTGCTGTATTGTAGGTCTGTGTGCTGTACTGTAGGTCTGTGTACTGTACTGTAGGTCTGTGTGCTGTACTGTAGGTCTGTGTACTGTGTAGGTCTGTGTGCTGTACTGTAGGTCTGTGTACTGTGTAGGTCTGTGTGCTGTACTGTAGGTCTGTGTGCTGTACTGTAGGTCTGTGTGCTGTACTTTAGGTCTGTGTACTGTGTAGGTCTGTGTGCTGTACTGTAGGTCTGTGTGCTGTACTGTAGGTCTGTGTACTGTACTGTAGGTCTGTGTATTGTACTGTAGGTCTGTGTACTGTACTGTAGGTCTGTGTACTGTGTAGGTCTGTGTGCTGTACTGTAGGTCTGTGTGCTGTACTGTAGGTCTGTGTACTGTGTAGGTCTGTGTGCTGTACTGTAGGTCTGTGTACTGTACTGTGTAGGTCTGTGTGCTGTACTGTAGGTCTGTGTACCGTACTGTGTATGTCTGTGTACCGTACTGTAGGTCTGTGTGCTGTACTGTAGGTCTGTGTGCTGTATTGTAGGTCTGTGTGCTGTACTGTAGGTCTGTGTACTGTACTGTAGGTCTGTGTACCGTACTGTGTATGTCTGTGTACCGTACTGTAGGTCTGTGTGCTGTACTGTAGGTCTGTGTGGGGTACTGTAGGTCTGTGTACCGTACTGTGTATGTCTGTGTACCGTACTGTAGGTCTGTGTGCTGTACTGTACGTCTGTGTGTTGTACTGTAGGTCTGTGTGTTGTACTGTGTAGGTCTGTGTAGGGTACTGTAGGTCTGTGTACTGTACAGTGTAGGTCTGTGTACTGTACTGTAGGTCTGTCTACTGTACTGTAGATCTGTGTACTGTACTGTAGGTCTGTGTACTGTACTGTAGGTCTGTGTGCTGTACTGTAGGTCTGTGTATTGTACTGTAGGTCTGTGTGCTGTATTGTAGGTCTGTGTGCTGTACTGTAGGTCTGTGTACTGTGTAGGTCTGTGTGCTGTACTGTAGGTCTGTGTGCTGTATTGTAGGTCTGGGTGCTGTACTGTAGGTCTGTGTGCTGTACTGTAGGTCTGTGTATTGTACTGTAGGTCTGTGTACTGTACTGTAGGTCTGTGTACTGTACTGTAGGTCTGTGTGCTGTACTGTAGGTCTGTGTACTGTACTGTAGGTCTGTGTGCTGTACTGTAGGTCTGTGTACTGTACTGTAGGTCTGTGTACTGTGTAGGTCTGTGTGCTGTACTGTAGGTCTGTGTGCTGTATTGTAGGTCTGTGTACTGTACTGTAGGTCTGTGTGCTGTACTGTACTGTAGGTCTGTGTACTGTGTAGGTCTGTGTGCTGTACTGTAGGTCTGTGTACTGTGTAGGTCTGTGTGCTGTACTGTAGGTCTGTGTGCTGTATTGTAGGTCTGTGTACTGTACTGTAGGTCTGTGTACTGTACTGTAAGTCTGTGTACTGTACTGTAAGTCTGTGTACTGTACTGTAAGTCTGTGTACTGTGTATGTCTGTGTAAGGTACTGTAGGTCTGTGTACTGTTCTGTGTAGGGTACTGTAGGTCTGTGTACTGTACTGTAGGTCTGTGTGCTGTACTGTAGGTCTGTGTACTGTGTAGGTCTGTGTAAGGTACTGTAGGTCTCTGTACTGTTCTGTGTAGGGTACTGTAGGTCTGTGTACTGTACTGTAAGTCTGTGTACTGTACTGTAGGTCTGTGTGCTGTACTGTAGGTCTGTGTACTGTATCGTGTAGGTCTGTGTGCTGTACTGTAGGTCTGTGTACTGTATCGTGTAGGTCTGTGTACTGTACTGTAGGTCTGTGTACTGTATCGTGTAGGTCTGTGTGCTGTACTGTAGGTCTGTGTACTGTATCGTGTAGGTCTGTGTGCTGTACTGTAGGTCTGTGTACTGTATCGTGTAGGTCTGTGTGCTGTACTGTAGGTCTGTGTACTGTACTGTATGTCTGTGTGCTGTACTGTAGGTCTGTGTACTGTATCGTGTAGGTCTGTGTGCTGTACTGTAGGTCTGTGTGCTGTACTGTAGGTCTGTGTACTGTATCGTGTAGGTCTGTGTACTGTACTGTATGTCTGTGTGCTGTACTGTAGGTCTGTGTGCTGTACTGTAGGTCTGTGTACTGTGTAGGTCTGTGTGCTGTACTGTAGGTCTGTGTGCTGTACTGTAGGTCTGTGTACTGTATTGTAGGTCTGTGTGCTGTACTGTAGGTCTGTGTATTTTACTGTAGGTCTGTGTGCTGTACTGTAGGTCTGTGTGCTGTACTGTAGGTCTGTGTATTGTACTGTAGGTATGTGTGCTGTACTGTAGGTCTGTGTGCTGTATTGTAGGTCTGTGTACTGTACTGTAGGTCTGTGTATTGTACTGTAGGTATGTGTGCTGTACTGTAGGTATGTGTGCTGTACTGTAGGTCTGTGTACTGTACTGTAGGTCTGTGTACTGTATTGTAGGTCTGTGTATTGTACTGTAGGTCTGTGTGCTGTACTGTAGGTCTGTGTGCTGTACTGTAGGTCTGTGTATTGTACTGTAGGTATGTGTGCTGTACTGTAGGTCTGTGTGCTGTACTGTAGGTCTGTGTACTGTACTGTAGGTCTGTGTGCTGTACTGTAGGTCTGTGTACTGTACTGTAGGTCTGTGTACTGTATTGTAGGTCTGTGTATTGTACTGTAGGTCTGTGTGCTGTACTGTAGGCCTGTAAACTGTACTGTAGGTCTGTGTACTGTGTAGGTCTGTGTACTGTACTGTAGGTCTGTGTACTGTACTGTAAGTCTGTGTACTGTACTGTAAGTCTGTGTACTGTACTGTGTAGGTCTGTGTACTGTACTGTAAGTCTGTGTACTGTACTGTAGGTCTGTGTACTGTGTATGTCTGTGTAAGGTACTGTAGGTCTGTGTACTGTTCTGTGTAGGGTACTGTAGGTCTGTGTACTGTACTGTAGGTCTGTGTGCTGTACTGTAGGTCTGTGTACTGTGTAGGTCTGTGTAAGGTACTGTAGGTCTGTGTACTGTACTGTAAGTCTGTGTACTGTACTGTAGGTCTGTGTGCTGTACTGTAGGTCTGTGTACTGTGTAGGTCTGTGTAAGGTACTGTAGGTCTGTGTACTGTTCTGTGTAGGGTACTGTAGGTCTGTGTACTGTACTGTAAGTCTGTGTACTGTACTGTAGGTCTGTGTGCTGTACTGTAGGTCTGTGTACTGTATCGTGTAGGTCTGTGTGCTGTACTGTAGGTCTGTGTACTGTATCGTGTAGGTCTGTGTACTGTACTGTAGGTCTGTGTACTGTATCGTGTAGGTCTGTGTGCTGTACTGTAGGTCTGTGTACTGTATCGTGTAGGTCTGTGTGCTGTACTGTAGGTCTGTGTACTGTACTGTATGTCTGTGTGCTGTACTGTAGGTCTGTGTACTGTATCGTGTAGGTCTGTGTACTGTACTGTATGTCTGTGTGCTGTACTGTAGGTCTGTGTACTGTACTGTAGGTCTGTGTACTGTACTGTATGTCTGTGTGCTGTACTGTAGGTCTGTGTACTGTACTGTATGTCTGTGTGCTGTACTGTAGGTCTGTGTACTGTACTGTAGGTCTGTGTACTGTATCGTGTAGGTCTGTGTACTGTACTGTATGTCTGTGTACTGTACTGTAGGTCTGTGTACTGTACTGTATGTCTGTGTACTGTACTGTAGGTCTGTGTACTGTGTAGGTCTGTGTACTGTACTGTATGTCTGTGTGCTGTACTGTAGGTCTGTGTACTGTACTGTAGGTCTGTGTACTGTATCGTGTAGGTCTGTGTACTGTACTGTAGGTCTGTGTGCTGTACTGTAGGTCTGTGTACTGTGTAGGTCTGTGTACTGTACTGTAGGTCTGTGTACTGTGTAGGTCTGTGTGCTGTACTGTAGGTCTGTGTACTGTATCGTGTAGGTCTGTGTAGGGTACTGTAGGTCTGTGTGCTGTACTGTAGGTCTGTGTGCTGTACTGTAGGTCTGTGTACTGTGTAGGTCTGTGTACTGTACTGTAGGTCTGTGTACTGTGTAGGTCTGTGTAGGGTACTGTAGGTCTGTGTCTCCTGTAGTTTTGTGTAGCACCAGTGTCCTGGAGGAACGCTGTTCATTTCACTGTGTTCTGCACCAGCTGTATATGTTTAAAATGACAGTAAAAACTTCCTGACTAAAATAAAGCAAGACTCATCTAATAACATGTTTAGTGAAAGGTGATGGAGTAGATCCTGAGAAAACACTAAGGCTAGATTTATCTGCTTTTTCTCTACCAGTGCACATAATCACAATTTATATGATTTAATAGAGTTTACTGGAGTTTTTATAACATGTTTACATCACATTTGTTAAGCACACTGTTAAATTTAACAGCAACAACAACAAAATAAAGCATAAATGTTCCTCGTGTTGAAACTCTAGCTCTAGATTTTTTCTATTTTTCGAAATCCAATTTTACAGAAATGCTTTGCCATGCCATGTTTTTCCCCCCGCTGTTAAAAATGTTGACCTCTATGTGTGTTTCTTATTAGATTTTCATTCATCTGTGCTTTAACAGCATCAGTATGCGCATATCAATCTGGGTGTGTGCAGTGGCGAGCCTCG
This sequence comes from Hemibagrus wyckioides, assembly GCF_019097595.1. Taxonomy (NCBI): domain Eukaryota; kingdom Metazoa; phylum Chordata; class Actinopteri; order Siluriformes; family Bagridae; genus Hemibagrus; species Hemibagrus wyckioides. Next base: position 14,440,822 of record NC_080733.1, read on the forward strand.
CGTCACGTAGGGAGACGAACAAAGGCTTCCACGGCAGCGAGGCCTGTGGAGGGGGGCATCAGCGCTGTCTTCCTGAACAAAGAGGACCTGTGGAGCGTCAGGGGCGGCGGCTCTCCTCCAGCGGTGTGCTGGGATACGCTGCAGCCCGATGCCACGGCCAGACAGGGAGCGAAACATCACCTCCTGATCTGTGCATTGTGTGCTAATGCCGGGGTGTGAGACAGACAGAGACTGACACTGTGTGTGTGTGTGTGTGTGAGAGAGAGTGAGTGTGTGTGTGTATATGTGGGTGAATAGGAGAGTATTTTCTTTTTTTGTATCAAAATGCAACAAATGTATATAGTGCCAATAGCATCTGATGCAAAACTGATGAAGAAATAAAATATTAAAAAAAAATTCAATGCAGTCTAAGATGCAAGTGCTCTCTTTCTTTCTCTTCTCTCTTCTCTACACCCATACACACTCCCACACCCACAGGCTTCTTCAGTCCAGTGCCCTGAAAAACGAACCATTTCTGAGGGATGTGTGTCTGTGTGTGAGTGAGTGTGTGCATGTTTTTACACCTTGGTGAAGACCAAATGTCCTCACAAGGACAGGAATATGTGACAGTGTCGGCAGTGAACATGTGGCCGATCCACTAAAAGAAAAAGTGCATAGACATATTTAAGTAAAATAAATAAAAATAAAAATAAATAATAATATAAATAAATAATAAAAATCTACAAAATAAAATAATAAACATGCTGAAAGATAATAATAATAATGATAATAATAATAATAATAATAATAATAATAATAATAATAATAATACAATTTTATAAAGAAAGAAGAAATAAAAATAAATTAAAAAAGAAACATTTTAAACTTGAAAATGAAATAAATAAATAAACAGTTCACTTTTGGTTACTGAGGTTAAGGTTAAGGTTAGGCTAAGATTTAGCCCAGTTTTTATTAACCCTAACCCTAACCATAACCATAAAATAAGTGTAAGTAAAAAAAACAAAAACAAATATATAATAATAATATAAATAATATAAATAATATAAATAATATAAATAAATAAATAAATAAATAAATAAATAAATAAATAATACAACAAGAACAACAATGACAATAATAATAATAATAATAATAATAATAATAAAATTTTATAAGGAAAGAAGAAATGAAAATAGCTAAAAGGCTAAAAGAGAAACATTTAAAACTTAATAATGAAAAAAATAAACCCTAAAATGGTTTTCTACTGGTTACTGAGGTTAAGGTTAAGGTTAGATTTAGATTTAGCCCAACATTTATTAACAGCATTAATAATTATGTCAGTGGAACATCCTCACAAGGATAGTAAGACAAACATGTCTGTGTGTGTGTGTGTGTGTGTGTGTGTGTGTGTGCACTTGTGTGTGTATTATTAGGGTTGCTGAGGGCTTGCTGCGTGATTGTTGATATCACCGAGGTCCCAGGCCGCAGCTCCCGAGTCTATTTGCCTCTCATAACAAAACCTTTTAGGGCCAGCACTAATCAGGCTTAGCTGGGGAGCGCCGTGGGCTTATCACACACCGTCAGGCCGCGAGTGCTGCCAGCGTGTTCGCCACTGATAGCAACATCAGCAACTAAATTAAATCTAGATTCCAAAAATGAGAAACACCTTCTGTCTCTATGATGAGACCGAATGCTGCTATAAAACCCCAATATCGTGTCTCCTCCATGCACACACTTTGTAAAATTCAGGGAAATAATAGAACTTGGACTAAATATATACAGTGACATCCTGACACGAGGCTTGCACAAGGGTTCTATTTCATGTTTGGCCTTTTCTCTCTCTCTCTCTCTCTCTCTCTCTCTCTCTCTCTCTTTTTGATCAACATTCATGCTTGGCCTTTTCCGTCGTGCCTTCCTAAAGAAGTCAAGAATACAAGAGGCGATTATATCTAACCCGGCCTCCCCAGTGATTAATTGCTCATTTGCTGATCACAGATAGCTTTCCTTTCTTTTTTATTTTTTCAAGGAGAAGAAAAATCAGTGGGCTTTATTGTCCGTTAAGCATGTGGCGAGTTTTCTTAAGGTGCAGCGGGCCAGTCTATTGAGAGGATGAATAAGTGCTTCAGGGTCATTTAGACTGGAGAGCTCTTGAGTGTGCGGAGAGCTGAACCAGCAGCGTAATGAACTCCACACACACACACACACACACACACACACACTACTATTGCCAGCCAACAGAGTTTGAATAGACCAGAAAATTATTAAAAAGGCATTCACGTTTCAGATAGCTTAAGGTGCAGACGCACCAGGCAATTCTAATTTTCCACATATGAAGAGTCTTGAATTACACGTTAACCGATGTCAGTTGTCATCTATGATAATGATGTCAGCTTCGCTGGAAATTACTGAGCCTTAAAGAAGGTGAAGCATCAGGGCTAATAAGCTGTATTGTTCTTCAGCGCTGAATGTATATCCCTGATACAGATATTAACCGCGGCACAAAGCACTAATCCCAAAGCACAGAACAAGCGCTTTGCTTTCACAAGGAATACAAAAGGAACGTGGAAGAAATTAACCAGATGTCAGATGCCATATTTTTCATAATTTTATTTTGTACTCAAAAATGATTTTATTTTATTTTATTATGTTTTATTTTATTTTATTTTATTTTTTATTTTATATTTTAATTCTGATTGTACAGGCATATGTTTGGGTCTATTCTCTATTTAAAAAAAAGTTGATTTATGTATTTTATTTTTTATTTTTTTTTTGCACATACTCTATTAATACTTCTCTTAATGCTTCCCTAACGATGATTTAATAGAAACACTAATCATCAGCACCTCAAGAAACAATGGAAATGAAAATGAAGTGTATACATTAACACCCTCTGAGTCATACAGTATATGAATAGTTAAGAACACTGATGCCTTGTTTCATTCATTATGTAGATTAATGCCTTGACAAGTTGTGACTAAAGTTTAGGAAAGTGGTAGCTCAGAGTGTATAAGGCTTTAGGGGACTGATGGGAAGGGTGTGAGTTCTTGAGAGAGATCCTTAACCCTCTCCTGTCTCAATAAAGGTCACTTTGTAAAATGTCAAGACTAAATTTAAATGTGTCTATGGTTGCATGGTTTAGGGTTAAGCTACGGATCTAATCTGCCTTGTATTAAGATTTGTCCAGGGTTATGGTTAGGGGATGGATTTTACACACACACACACACAAAAGAAAGCCACTACAGTTTAATGAACAGGACACAGAGTTTATCAGCTCATCACTGTCACACTCCTGCTAAAACATCGATGAGCAAATGGCCATGACCTTTGACATAGTGAGGTCGCAGGTTCAGTGTTGACCCCAGGAGAGGTGAAGAGAGAGCAGAACGTTATAAAGAGAGAGGACAATGCCGCCAGAGACGGCCGATTAAACGCGAGAACTGCAGGTTTGCCTTCCCCTTTGCTAACCCCATGCCTCTGTAACAGCCCTAAAGAGTTGAGCAGGTAATAAACTTGACTTGCATCGTGATTAACCTGCTTATTATTCATCATCTGAACACTCCACACACACACTCCAAACACCGACTGCACACTACTGACAAGCTATTGTTTATTGCTTATGTGTTGCATTTTCATCAGGTGGAAAACAGCACCGTATTCCAATTTATTTAAATAATAACCACTAGAGCAATGATTGCAGCTTCTACTAACCAGAAGGCACTTAACACAACTGGCTCTACACCGAGGTCCTTTTGTGACTCTATCAATGCTTGGACTTTCACAATCAATCAAGCTACATAAAAGACATGCATCAAGACACTTCTCTGTGACTTTCCCTGGCTGTCCAAACAGAAGAGTTACTAGCTGTTGTTGTTTTTAACACCATTTACTCCTGATATTGGACATTTAGCCTTCTATTGGTCCAGTGACAGGATCCCATGCTCTCGTTGCTGTGGCCGGGTTCGATTCCTGGGTGCTAACCCAGCCATGGAAGGGTTCATACCAAGTGCTGGTCCTAAGCCTGAATAAAATTGGAGGGTTGCATTAAGAAGGGCATCCGGTGTATTTGTGCCAAATCGAAACATGTAGACGAAATGATCCGCTATGGTGACCCCAAACAGGGAGCAGCCGGAAGAACAACAACTCCTAATGTTGGTCATTTGTGTTTGCTCCCACTGGCTAGCTTTTACATGACCATCCTACATCTCAGGCAGCTGAGCACCTGCAGCAATGCGCTAATCCTTTCTGTTGTGCTACTCTGCAGCTGGCAAGATAGTTACATGATATAATGGAATATGTGGGGCAGTGGTGGCTCAAGTGGTTAAGGCTCTGGGTTGTTGATCGGAGGATCAGGGATAAAGTCCCCCGGCACGACCAAACTGACAATCCTGAACAAGGCCCCAAACTCACAGTGCATCTTGGCTGTGGGGATGTGGTAGCTTAGTGGTTATGGTGTTGGGCTACTGATTAGAAGGTTGTGAGTTCAAATCCCTGATCCACCAAGCTACCACTTCTGGGGCTCTTAAGAAAGACCCTGAGTTGTGTAAAAGGGGTTAAAATGTAAGTCCTTTTGGATAAGGGCGTCTGCCAAATGCCTGAAATGTAAATGGCTGACCTTGTGCTCTGACCCCAACCTCCCAAGTTAGGATATGCGAAGAAGGAATTTCTCTGAGTAATGTACTGTACATGTGACAAATAAAATAAAATATTATTAAAATTAATTTAAGTAACTCTTCCAGAACATATTATTACTTTACATAGTGTGCTTAACCTCAGGAGATTCAGAATCAAGATGATGCCACAGGCAGCCCAAGACCGAAGACCCTGTCTCTTTACCGAGTGCTTAAATGAGAATTAAAAGAGCTTTCAGTTGCTGTACTAACTCTACACTAACAGGGTTTCAGCTTGATAGAATTATTAGACCGTGTTCTATTTGTAATAGCCTCAAGACTTCAAAGCAATTCCTGAAATCACTGTGGACAAGGACATCTGGATAAAAGGTGTAAATGTATTTTAAGTGGTTCTCCAATCTGGTCTTATTTGTTTAGTTGTTTTTCTTGATCTGTTATCTAATTAACAAGGCTTTTATTGATTGTTAGGTCATGACGGGGTAGTTCAGGATCAGAATTTAAGCCTGAGATATTTTTTGAAAGAAGAAGCTGAGATATTTTTGAGATAGTTTCTGAGAAAAGAAGCTGAGATAGTTTTGAGATATTTACTGAGATATTTTTGAGATATTTTCTGAGAAAAGAAGCTGAGATATTTCTAAAAATAATAAGCTGAGATATTTTTCAGATATTTTCTGAGAGAAGAATCTGAGACATTTTTTCTGAGAAGAAGCTGAGATATTTTTAAGATATTTACTTAGAAAAGAAGCTGAGATATTTTTGGAGAGAAGAAGCTGAGATATTTTCTGAGAGAAGAAGCTGACATATTTTTTGAGAGAAGAAGCTGAGACAATTTTAATATATTTTCTGAGAGAAGAAGCTGAGATATTTTTGTGATAATTTCAGAGAAATGAAGCTGAGATATTTTTTAGATATTTTCTGAGAAAATAAGCTGATATATTTTTGAGATATGTTTTGAGAGAAGAAGTTGAGATAATTTTGAGATATTTTCTGAGAAAAGAAGCTGAGAGTTTTGAGATATTTACTGAAATATTTTTGAGATATTTTCTGAGAAAAGAAGCTGAGATATTTCTAAAAATTAATAAGCTGAGATATTTTTGAGATATTTTCTGAAAGAAGAAGCTGAGACATTTTTTTGTGAGAAGAAGCTGAGATATTTTTAAGATATTTACTTAGAAAAGAAGCTGAGATATTTTTGGAGAGAAGAAGCTGAGATATTTTCTGAGAGAAGAAGCTGACATTTTTTGAGAGAAGAAGCTGAGACAATTTTAATATATTTTCTGAGAGAAGAAGCTGAGATATTTTTTTGTGAGAAGAAGCTGAGATATTTTTAAGATATTTACTTAGAAAAGAAGCTGAGATATTTTTGGAGAAGAAGCTGAGATATTTTCTGAGAGAAGAAGCTGACATATTTTTTGAGAGAAGAAGCTGAGACAATTTTAATATATTTTCTGAGAGAAGAAGCTGAGATATTTTTGTGATAATTTCAGAGAAATGAAGCTGAGATATTTTTTAGATATTTTCTGAGAAAAGAAGCTGATATATTTTTGAGATGTGTTTTGAGAGAAGAAGTTGAGATAATTTTGAGATATTTTCTCGGAAAGAAGCTGAGATATTGTTGAGATATTTTCTGAGAGAAGAAGCTAAGATATTTCTGAGAGGAGAAGCTGAGATATGTTTGAGATATTTTCTGCAACAAGAAGCTGAGATATTCTTCATCTATTTTCTGAGAGAAGAAGCTGAAATATTGTTGAGATATTTTTTGGGAGAACAAGCTGAGATATTTTTGAAGAAGCTAAAATATTTATGGGATATTTTCTGAGAGAAAAAGCTGAGATATTTTGGGAGAAGCTAATATATTTTTGAAGAAGCTGAAATATTTTTGAGATTTTCGGAGAGAAGAAGCTGAGATATTTTTGAGATATTTTCTGAGAGAAGAAGCTGAGATATTTTTGAAGAAGCTGAAATATCTTTGAGATACTTTCCAAGAAATGAAGCTGAGATATTTGAGATATTTTCTGGGAGAAGAAGCTGAGATATTTTTGAGATACTTTCCAAGAAATGAAGCTGAGATATATTTTTGAGATATTTTCTGAGAAAAGAAGCTGAGATATTTTTGAAGAAGCTGAGGTATTTTTGAGATATTTTCTGAAAGAAGAAGCTGAGATATTTTCTGAGATATTTTCTGAAAGAAAAAGCTTAGATATTTTCTGACAAAAGACACTGACTCGTTGCCTAACTGTCAATCACTAGACTTGTGTTTGCTATGAGGAGGGAAGGTTTCATTTTTGCCTGAAATTTGGTAAGACTAATGCCCACAAAGCCTCTGAATAGTGTTGCAGTAGCCGAGGATCAATCTAATCTGGTTTACTTCCTGTTCCCTGACTATATAAACACTTTTTTTTATGTGAAGTCTTACCAATGCATCCATCCATGCATTCTCTAAACCGCTTATACAGTCGTGGGGAACCTGGAGCCTTTCCCAGGAGACTCAGGACAGGATGGGCAGGATGCCAGTCTATTGCAGGGCACAATCACACATGCACTCACACACCCATTCACACACCATGGACAATTTAGAGATGTCAATCAGCCTACAAGAAATATCTCTGGACTGGGATACCCAGAGGAAACCCCTAAGGCACAACCCTCAACCCTGGAGGTGTGAGGCAAATGTGTTAGCCACCAAGCCACCTCGCCCCCTCATTCCAACACATCCTGTTGCTGACCCATGTTTATTGTGTTACTGTGTTGGTACCTTACTGTCCTTATGCTTGATTTTTTTTTTTTTACCTCATGTTCCCCTTACTGTAAGCATTCATGCTGAGTTTGGTTTTCCACTACATTTTTTGCCACAACATCAGGAATATTGAACAGAGACTATAAAAAATGATACCCTGCCATTAGGGACCTATCCTACCAAGCTAGAATATCTTTTCTGCCAGACAGTACATCTTCAGAGTCCCCCAAATTGAGTATGATGGAAAACTTAGAAAGCTTCATTTGATTGGCAGTTTTAGGTTCATTAGATAAAACCAAAATCTGAGGTCAATTAGAGAGTATGTTCCTCCTTGTCGTACATTATGCTGTTAAGTAAAAGAAAATGGATACAAACTACTCAAGCAGACTTCTGTATTAGTGAACAATCTTGTGTTCTCTCTCTCTCTCTCTCTCTCTCTCTCTCTCTTTCTGTCAGTCTCCCAGTCTGGCACCTCTCAGGATGGACGGCAGGTTTCATCAGCACTTTCGGAGGCCCCCGGAGGAGTGAACACATTTCAAACAAACAATCCGGTGTCATCAGCAGAAAAAAAGGGCTGAAGAAAGGGAGAATGAACCTAATTCAGAAAGTCCCAGCGCTGCAGAATCAAGAGGAGGTAGTGTATTAGGAGAAAGATGTCGTTATCATATTGTATGCAAAGTTCAATCAGCTCTATTGCAGGGCTCAGGCAAATTGGTGGCAGGCCTATATAGAGGGTGGAGTGATATAAATATAACTTCATATGTCCCAGAGGTATGGAGCAAGCTGGCCTGGGCCCATCGCTGTGTCTGCATGTTCTGGCAGTACTGTAGAGATGAGTTACCACGGAGACTCCAGCATCCCACACAGAGCAGCTGCTGTACCCAAACTACCATCCAGTCCCAAAGATCTACTGTGTGGTTATATCCCACTTATCCATCAGCATGATGATGCTTTAGGTGTGAAGGGATGGATGCTTGTATTTATATGCAATGAAAAAATAACCTCGATGTCTTTGTTGGTGATGACACAGTAGTGATACATCAAGGTGAATGGACAATCCTGAACATCTTACAGAGACTTCACAGACACTGTTGCAGCGGTCAGTTTCCGGCCTGGTCTCCATCATTGAACATTTTACAGCTCCAGCAGCAAGGAAATAGTTTTAAATCGTACAAATTTTACTATTGCTTTTATTTCACTGTGGAAATTACATTAATTTATGAGACGCTCAAAAGCTTCTGGTTACACAACCTCATCTAACTATATACAGTTATAGAAAGGACATGTTAGTTCCTCAGGAGCTCTTGGTTGCACAATTCCACTTGACTATAAACTGTTGTAGAAAGGACATTATTTACATTTACATTATTTACTGTCCAGTGCCACCCAAATGAGGATGAGGTTCCCTTCTGAGTCTGGTTCCTCTCAAGGTTTCTTCCTCATATCATCTCAGGGAGTTTTTCCTCGCCATCGTCGCCTCTTGCTCATTAGGGATAAATGTTGCGGATAAATATAAGTTGAATTTTAAACTTTATCATTTTTATTCTATTTTTTTAAACATATTTCTCTATAGCTGCATTGAGACAATGTCCACTGTTAAAAGCACTATACAAATAAATTGAATGGAAAATGAGGATGAGGTTCCCTTTTGAGGTTTCTTCCACATATCGTCTTAGGAAGGTTTTCCTCTCCCGCTGTCATTTCATTAGGGACAAATATACATTTAATTTTAGATATTTTTTATTTCTGTTCTATTTTTCTCTAAAGCTGCTTTGAGGCAATGTCCATTGTTAAAAGTGATATAGAAATATTATATACATTAATATACATTACTTTTATTTTATTTTATTTTATTTTATTAGAATGTAATTTCATTTACATTTTATTTTATTTACATTTTATTTAATTTTATTTATACTATTTTATTTTAACTAACTTTGCAATCATTTGATAAATTTTAATTCTGGTGATAATTCTCCAGACAGCCTCCTGAGTTTAATTTTTTTTTTTTTTGACCACTGCTAATCACAAATGCTAGTGCATTCATCCACTTCCTGGAAAGATATGCTTTTCTTAGGACATGGAGTCTCTTAAAAACATATTTTGTTATGAGTCGTATAACTCTCCAAACTTCCAATACCAGGAGCTCATTAGCAGGATAAAGAAGAGCATAATCCTCAAGGGCGATTTAAAGGGATATTATAATGACACATTTTTTTTGTTTTCTGGTAATGAACGAATGACCAGCTGTATCACTGTAACTTCCTTAATCATCTAAAATTAGCTGATGACTAATAAATAAACACAATCTGACCATGTGTGACACAAACATACTACAGGGCTTGTAGACAAATCAGTCTGGCAGATATTCATTCACATGGTGTGAAAGAAAGAAAGACAGATAGAGAAAATATGGTGTGAATGAAAGAAGGAAGAAAAGATAATAAATAAAAAAAGATAAAGAAAGAAAGAAAGAAAGAAAGGAGACAAAGAAAGAAAGAAAGACAGAAAGAAAGGCAGAAAGAAAGAAAGAAAGAAAGAAAGAAAGAAAGAAAGAAAGAAAGAAAGAAAAAAGAGAAAGAAAGAAAGAAGACAGAGAAATAAATAAATAAATAAATAAATAAATAAATAAATAAATAAATAAATAAAGAAAGAAAGAAAGAAAGAAAGAAAGAAAGAAAGAAAGAAAAAAGGCAGAGAAAGAAAGAAAGAAAGAAAGAAAGAAAGAAAGAAAGAAAGAAAGAAAGAAAGAAAGAAAGAAAAAAGACAGAGAAAGAAAGAAAGAAAGAAAGAAGACAGAGAAAGAAGGAAAAAAGAAAGAAAGAAAGAAAGAAAGAAAGAAAGAAAGAAAGAAAGAAAGAAAGAAAGAAAGAAAGAAAGAAAGGCAGAAAGAAAGAAAGATTACATTTGTCCCTTAAAGATGGCGTGAGACAGAGAGAGATTATTTGCAGTGTACAGGTTTAGCAGGTGGTTTGAAGATCTTCAGAAAGCCTGTTTAATCCACAGTGGAGTCACTGATAGACTCATTATGCTCATGAACGCTACGCTGAGGCCGGTTGGAGATCAGATTGCAGTGGTTACTCATATGGCAGCAGCATTATCTTTTTCAGTCTCACATTTCTGCAACTCGCTCTACTATAAAATGTGTAGGTGGTTGCTGCGGTGATAAATATAGTCCTCATTTTCTAACGTTTTGCTTTTCAGGATAGAGCTACTTGTTAGGTATGTTCGTGGAAAGGCAGGAGGCGAGATGCTAGATGTTGCGATAATGATTTTGGATTTTAAGGCACTCTGGATCTCACAGCCAGGGGTCCGAACAAAGGCTGAGGCTGTTAAACACGTAAAGTGCATAGTCGTAAACAGGAAAAGACAGGCTAAGGTCAAATCCAGGAAATGCTACTACTGTGGAAATGTAATAGCTACAAAACCATGACTAAGAGAATGGGATATAGTCTTGACAAGAATTGATGGACAGAGATTACACACAATGCAGTGAAGAAATCAATAAAGAAATCTTCTTGATTTTTCTTTCTAATGTCTTTATTTAATGAGACGTTGTATATGACACAAGAAGATGAAAGATTTTTTGTTTTTTTAAATAGTAATTGCACCTAGTACCTGAAGCTGCAGTTGAAGAAATGATAGAACACAGGTGCCATAAGATGGGATTATTGTGTCATATCTATTCAATTATTTCAATTCAATGTATTTGTATAGCGCTTTTAACAATGGACATTGTCTCAAAGCAGCTTTATAGAAGTACAGAAACATAAAAAATATTAGAAAGTTTAAAGTTAATCTCCAAATTTTATCCCTAATAAGCAAGCCTGAGGTGACGACGGTGAGAAAAAACTCCCTGAGATGATATGAGGAAGAAACCTTGAGAGGAACCAGGCTCAGAAGCAAACCTCATCTTCATTTGGTTGACACTGGACAGTAAATGATTTAGCTGTTCTTTCTACAACAGCAACCACAAGCTCTTGAGGAACAGGTCAGGGTGTAGCATTGTCTTTTGCGACTGTTGCTGAAATCATAGAACTGTCTTGTGGATATATACAGAAATTGCTGAAGACACTGTTGTGATGTGGCATGATCTCTGACAATGACCAGATGGCCTTCCTGGAAAAAACTAAAAACCTTGAGATATGGTGCCAGGACAACAACCTCTTCCTGAACATCAGCAAGACAAAGGAGTTGATAGTGGACTCCAGGACAAAGCAAGAGAGGAACTAGAAGTAGTAGCCTTTATTATTGTCACATATACATTACAGCACAGTGAAATTTTTTCTTCTCCTAGCCCAACTTTGGAGGTTGGGGTCAAAGCACAGGGTCAGCCATGATACAATGCCCCTGGAGCAGAGAGGGTTAAGGGTCTTGCTCAGAGGCCCAATGGAGGCAGCTTGGCAATACTGGGGCTTTAAACCTGATCTTCCAATCAACAACTCAAAGCCTTAACCACTAGAACTACTACTGCCCCAAACAACTACCAATCACTTACAATCAACAAGACCCAAGTGGAGAGAGTGGATAATTTCTGGTACCTAGGGGTTCACATTATGCAGGACATGTCATGGTTCTGTCATATCAACACTCTGGTGAAGAAGACAGCATCTTTTCCATCTTATATGCTTAAAAGACTTTAAACTACCCTTTCAGGAGCTAAGGATCTTCTACACCCGCACCACTGAGAGCATCATGATGGGAAGCATCACAGCCTGGTTTGGGAACAGCACCAATCAGGACAGGCAAGCTCTCCAGAGGATGGTGCAATCAGCTAAGCGCCCTGACCTGCAATCCATCTACAGCAAGCAGTGCTGGACCAAGGCTAGGAAGATAATGAAGGACCTCAGCCATCCAGACAATGGTGCAGACAGGGAAGTTCTTCAGTTCCTTGAAGTCAAACACAGTGAGAATGAGGAGGAGCTTCTTCCTGCAGGACATTCAGACTTCAACCAGGAGAACACCTAGAGCCTGGAGTTTTTCTGGACTTGTCAAGTAACACCCACGACCTCAGCTGGACTTTCTGCACATCTCAGTTTGGTAAATCTACATTGCACCTTTTGGACTTTATAAAAATATATAATAACACAGTTTTTATTTTTCTGACTTAATTTTCTAACAATCTGACTATATTTCTGTAACAAGAGCGTCTCGTACTGTGTATGATTGTGTATGTGACAAATAAAATTTGAATTTGGAGTTGAAAATATCTCTTTCAAGGGTGAACATTGTTTACGGTCAAACAAGTGTTCCACATTTTGCTTTTGTGACAAACTCACACTATGAAATCCACACCAAGCAAGACTCCCGGCTCTTCAGCATGTCACCTCGAAACTGTAAGACAAAACGTCCACCCAGCTCTGTGAAAAAGCTCTTGGTCCATTTTTACTGCTCTGTCAGAGCTAAGTCAAGCTTGATTTACATGCCAACTTTCAAGCAAGACTGTGTACAGAGCAAAATTTCCTCCTCCTCCAGGGACTCCAGCCGAAAGTCAAAGTTAACACATTTTGGCGAGGTTGGATATAGTGCACGAGAGGTGTAGCGTGGGTCCTACGGGGAAATCTGTAACCTGCTTCCTCCTGTTCATTAGCAGAATGAGAAACTGCTAGTGCTGCTGGGAAGAAAGCCGCTCTCACCTGTATGCAGTAGAGAGGGGATAATTGCCTGATTGCAGGTTATTACTTGGCTGGTGAGAACCCCACCGAGGCCATTCAGTCTCCAAACCCAGGCATCATAATTCCTCGCTTTTCCCTTCTCGCTGGCGTAACGCTTAAGATCCGCTGACCGCTGCTGAAATCCAGCATTGTTCAATTCCCGGCCTGTGTTCACCAGCTGTATAACGATTAAGCAATAAACCGGTTTGATAAACTGTTTGTTCTTTTTTTTTTCAAATTCCAGCCTAGAGTACTAATGGTACTTCAGAGCGAGCTGTGTGATTAGCACCGGTGTTAGGTGAGCTCCTGCCGGTAATGCAAATCAGCATGGCTCAGCGTGCCATTCCAACCGTATTTACATCCATTAGCGCTCTCCTCGCTGCCACCCTGCCATCAACAAATGGAGTGTTTAACTTTTCACACGCTGAAATGTTAAAGCAACAGTTGGAATTTGAGGCTGAGCTTCGAGATTTGTCTGAAGGGGGAAACAAGTCTGGTTAAATTATTAATTGTCTGGATTGTTGCTTGTATTTTGTTAGTCAGATAGTCTGGTGTGTATTGTGTGTACTTACACACATATTCAAACCTAGGGGATATTAGGCATAGCTAGTCCATGTCCATGATTCATTTATGGAGGTGGGAAGAAACCAGAGAACCCAGAGGACCAAAGAAGAACATAGCAAACATAGTATAGATCAGGAGTGTCTAGTTTTATCCAGAGTGAGCCGGTCTGGAGTCAGGCTTTCAATCCAATCGAGCATAAGCCACATCTGAGTCTATCAGAAATCAGGATCAGATGATTAATCAGATGGAATCAGGTGTGGCTCCTGCTTGATTGGTATAAAAACCTGCACCCACACTGACCCTTTCTGGAGACGATTGGACACTTGTGGTATAGACAGTAAGTAAAGTTTGAACCTGAGACCCTGAAACTACTGTTTTTGCCACACATCTTGTCAGTTTCCAGGTTCGTCAGCTATTTGCTAATATTTATGGTGAATCAAACTACTGAACTTCACAAGCAATACAGTGGATCCTGGGCATACGTCCTTGAGCCGTTCAAAATTCAGTGGCAAAGTGAACTAAAGTGAGTTTGCAAATTTTATGTATTTTTTTTCAGTCAGTGAAAGCTGTTTCCAAAGATACCAATATTTGACATGTGTTTAAAAGCTAGGTGATTTTCCGCAGGTTTTTTTGTGGACAGATTGGTGGCGTGGGTGGTCTGTTTGATTTTTAGCCCAAGCTTGGTGGCATGACTTATTGTGAAGAACCTTGACCCTTGGGAATTGGTAATATTGGTGACTGGAACAGATTATCTGCATTTACATTTTCGCTTTAAGAACTCACATTCAGAACGAATTAAATTTGTATGCTGAGGTTCCACTGTACTTCTGTGGCGTTACAGTATCCCGGTCACTCCAGAAATCTGGTTTGTTAGAGACCCTGCTTCAAAGCTGCTGCATGAATCAGAGGAGATAATCAGTGAGATAATTACCAAGATTGAGATAGGTGAACATCTACATCAGACAATCCATGAGCAGTACATCAGAATAAAAAAACTCTCATTTTGATTTATTTCTCTTATAGCACTTTGATTCAATAACAATTGAATTTTTTTTTTATTCATCATTTATTCATTTATTCATTTTTTTTAATTTTTTTTATTCATGTGTCATGGCCCATTTATTATACTGATTTACATTTAAAGTTTATTATTTATTTATTAACATTTAATTATATTTATTGACATGTACTTTATTTATGTACGTTTAATATAGAATGTCTGTAAAACAAGTTAATTCCTGATATAACTTTTTAATCCTTTGCTTGAGGTTAATGTGGCAAATCTTTTGTTATTTGCTATTCTACTGAGAAACTGTAAAGCTCTTCATCTTGTACAGTAATACATGAAGGTACAGCTTTCCATCTGACTGCCACACAGCGCTGACATTAGAGACTCCTTCCATAATAGACCATCGCCTCTGGCTTGTTCATTAGGGAGGCATATCTACTCTGTCTACAGTTACAATCACTATACAGGAAAATATTACAATCAATCGAATACTGTCTTGATGATCAATGCATCTAATCAGTGATTAATCTCAAGTTTAAAAAGCTGTGCTTAGAGATGACTGGCAAAAAAATTAAAATGAATATATTACAGAATTTAAAGTGTGTGTGTGTGTGCGTGTGAAAGAGTGTTGTGAAACTCTCTTTCACAACAGCGCAAGATGCATCATGGGAACATCCGTATCTGGGCCAAGCCAGGATAAACTCCCACAGGCGGGAGCAGAAGTTTAACACCTGTCAGTTCTCAGCACCTCTTCTGCTTTTTCCCACAATCCCCATACCAACACACACACACACACACACACACACACACACACACACCAATCCCCAACCTTGATGCCCCCTATCCAGCGAATGTCCTCGATCAAGGGCAAAAGAGATAAAGGAAGTATATAAACACCGACCAGTTAAACGTCTCCATTTGCAGCCGCAGTTAAAAATCGAGCTGAGGAAGGGAGGCAGTGTGTGCAGCAGAGATGCATCGATTAGAGGGCAAAGCAAGCGCAGGTTTGAGCAGGTCCCCTCCCTCTGGAGTGGCGCGGGCTGCAACAATGAGCGCTTGGTGAGGCCAGTTTCAATACGGCCCACAGGCTGCTTATTCAGCCGTCTGAATGGGAGACACGGCGAGGGGGCGAGCAAACGGGAACCGGGGAAAAAAGAAATGGTGAAAAAGCCACAAGAGGGGCCAATTGATGCTGCTAGCAGGTGGATGGTTCTCCTTTCAGGCCAAACTGGCGAGGGGGAGGGGGAGAGAACCGGCGCATTTCCTCTTTCAAGGGGATCACTTATCTCAAATCAGCAGCCTATTGAAATGGGTCCCCTCTCTTCTACACTCACTCTCCCTCTTTTTTGCCTCTCTCGGGCTCCGTCTCTCTCTACACACACACACACACAGCGCTCTCGCGGCATCTGACAGCATGCCTTCCCATCCAGCAGCACCTGCCTCTTTGCACAGTGGGGTGATGAGCTCAATAGCGGCAGAGCGAGGCGGTTAAGCGTCATTATATCTGTGTTTGAGCGCTAGCAGAGCCCACACACATATACGCACACACACATACACACACACACACACCAGCACCATTAACTTAGCCTGGACACATAGACACACTGATACACACAGGACAGAAAGCCTACAGAGGTTCCTGACTGCCTTCAGCGATGTGCATTTCTCTGCCTCCCACCTTCCTGCTTATTTGTGCTGAGGAATATCCTGTTGCTTTTGAAATTGGCCTCAGTTTGAGATGATCATATTCCATAATGGGAGGGGTGTTTGTATCTGCGTGTGTGTGTGTGATAGAGAGAGAGTGTGTGTAGTATTGTTCTCATGCACCGAAGCAAAAAGTACTCAATTCTCAAACAGCGCTCAGCGGCGTTAAAGACCAAATACCGCCGTGAGCGTGCCTTCTCCCCGGTCTGTTTAAGTTCCACCTACATGTCATTACGTCTCTACGCCACCTTCAGATTCCATGAAACGCAAAAGTACTTTTTCGTTGTTTTTTCTTGTTTTATTTTGACATGCCTACCTACCTAGATTCACAAATGTTTCGGTTTGTCATAACTTCATAAATGCCAGATGAAAATCAGATTGAAATTTCTGATTCACTCTTCGTCATTGCCCACATGAGGATGAGGTTCCCTTTTGGGTCTGGTTCCTCTCAAGATTTCTTCTACATATGCTCTCAGGGAGTTTTTCCCCACCAGTGTCACCTATGGCTTGCTCATCAGTGATAAAAATAAATAAAAAATCTGAATATAATTTTTATAATTCTGTCTGCTTTAATAATAAAAATTAATTGATTTTTATTTAGTGATGCTCACAAAAATCCAAGCTCAAAGAGAGTTAAACGCTGATAAATGATGACCCTCCTCCTCCTAAACTATTTATATTTATATATAAGCTACTGTCCGCTACAAAAGACATGCTCAGTCTCTTCCTCTTCCTTCATTTCATTACATTTAATTCAAATTAAAAGCCTAGTCTTCTTTGTCTTAATTTATGGCTTCATTTTTGGATTGCTTTCTTTCAGGTCATTAATAGGAAATGACAGAGTTTTCCCGAAAGTGTCATCAAATTTGATTTTAATTAAAAAAAAATATATATTCTATTTAACTTATGCAATTTGACACCAATTGAGTCTCCTTATAGATAAATTTACACAACACCTTGAAGGAATAAACTAGATTTTTATAGCAGCTTGAAGCCCAAAGTTCTCAAACACTCTTTCCAGGTTAGTAAGAAGTGTTACGTATAACACATGATGAAAATATATTATAATTTGTATGAATTGCTGAATTATGAATTAAGAACTTCAGGATCACTGACATTCGAGAAATGAAGACCAGGTGATGTGTTTTTTCCCTCCAATCTGTCCAGATCTGGTGATCCGCCTCACGGTTTGATGTGTTGCTCATTCTGAGATGCTTTTCCTCTCACTATGTTTGTATAGAGTGGCTATGTTTCTTAGTGCCCTCAGAAATGCCATTCATTGGGTGTTATTTTTTTGTTTTTTTTAAGGCTCTGGATCAAAATTTCAGACCCAAATGGCTGTCTTTGGACTTTAGCTTGCCTCATAGATTCTGTCTGATTAGCGGTTTGTTGTTTAGTTTTGCGTCTTTATCTTCATCCACAGACTGAGCCTCTAAGTTTAATGTCTAAATGAAGGTCACATTTGGTGCTTGCAGTCTGCCTCGGCTTAACCATAAACCTCAGAGAGGATCATCTGTGACACCTCACCAATTATGCAGCCTATTACTAATGGTCATGGCGGGGGCAGCGCGCATGTGTGTGTGTGTGTGTGTTTAGGTGTTTAGTGCACAGAGACCGTCTGCTGCTATCAAGGTGCCTGTTAAAGAGATCACATGGGGATACGGCCCGGGCCGCCGGGAGCGCGGCATATGCTAATCAACGCCGTTAATGTAGCAATGAATTAGGAGTTTAGACGTCACGGGAGGGTTAACGCAGCTGATCCAGAGCAGTCTTGTGATCTCCCAGACCAGCCTCGTATGGGGGCTAATTATGGCAAATTGGAAAAGTATCAGTGGGCGGCGGCGCACGTGGGGACCTCCCCCGGCGTGTGTCACTTCCTGCCGTCAGGGTCTGATGGCAGGCACCCAAACCACACCTGCTCCTCGCTGTGATAGATGGCAGGCGTATGAGGCTCAATTACAATCCCTCCCCCTACACCCCGACTGCCCCACCCTGGCCTATATTGATGGGCAGCGAGGGGCCACAGGCTTCACGAGCGCCGATCATCTGCTGGAAATTGCATCTCGGCCCCTGTAGCACCTGCGCTGGCCGACGGGCAGGTGAGCATCAGTCGACAGGGTGCCTTTGGGATTGGTTTTTGGAAGCCACCCCCACTCCACCCTATCTCCACCCCCCCCGTCCCTCGAATGTAAAATGCAGCAAGCTCAAACCTTCAAACCCAAGAGATAAATTGAAGTGGGTGTAGAACGAACAGGCCTGCGGGGGTTTCTGGAGCGAGGGGCATCGGCCCAGCACATGTGTCCTGCCTCCTCTCTTTATTATTCAGTAATTAGCCCTTTGGCTGTCTGCTGAAGGATAACTCAGCCGTCCCCAAACCCCCCCACCACACGCCAAATCCACCCCCTATGCACCCTTCAAGAGCCGTCTGTGTTGACAGACACATGCAGATCCGGCAAAACAAACAGACGTCAAATCGTACGACTTTTCCTACAAGCGACAGGATCTCATTGTGTTTTATCACCACTGTGAGTTGGTCACCATGTTGCACATACTGATCCCTGAAACTCAAGCACCAACATTTCCCTGAGTAGGCGAGCAATCCCCGATCCATCCCTGCGGCGATTCAGCCACTTCTGATCGAGACGCCTTCATGCATGGCGTGTCTGCAGGAAGAGCTCGTCGTCTAAAAGTTTCTCCAGCGTGCAGGCAGACTGAGCGCCGCTTAACCAGCTGGTGCTCAATCAGCACGAGCCTCTAATGATGTTTCATCCTGTAACAATTTATGAAATCGCTGTTCAACATCTACTAATGGGATGTCATGGTGCAGATTTCAGTCTGTTTGTCAATAGAAGTCGTCGTCGTCGTCCCGTATGAGATGGGGCGGTGGTGTGTGCGAGGGGGTGCTGGTGGGGTGGGGGTGCGGTCGTGCTGCGTGCAATGTTTTTTTTTTGCGTTAGATGTGTTTTTCCAGCATGCTCTTGGAACAGCTCACTTACAGCCTGCATCACTGCCAAGCAAGACAAAGAAGACAGTACAGCTTCTTTAAAAAAAAAAAAAAAAAAGAAAGAAATTGTTTTTTTTGAGTTATTCTTGACGCATTTTCATGCAGTCAATATCTGTCTCGACAGATGTCTGGCTCCCCAAGAAAACATTCAACTCTGCATTGATGTCATTGTAGCTGAAGTTTTGTGTGGATGAATAAGAGACGGTGATGAGTGATGTTTGGAGATGGTTTGAAAAGGAGAATGTCAAGCACGCGCTCTGAGAATCCACTACGTCCACACTTCATGACTATGTGTGAAGTAAAGCTGGCTGTAGATTATTAATGAGCACATGCTGCTTGACGATCCTAATATTTCGTTACCCGAATTCTATAATAAAAGTGCTGCATGGATACTAAGTATTTTTGGCTGAAGTCATTGGGATTATTGTAGAAAAGATGATCTTACATGTTAAATTAATCATAAAAGTCAACTTTGAGGTAGTTTGAAGCCTAAACACAATCACCAGAAGCTATAAAGGCTAAAAACGAACCCACAGCACAGTCACATATGACTTCACATAAATTAACACCACTTTTGACCTTCAACTCATTCACTCTTCTTTTTTTTTTGTGGATGAATTTGGGACCCAACTTTTTTACGGTGGTGGGGGATGGCCGTTCCATTACTTTTGGAAGAAATTATGTTTGTCTTTTCATGCATCTCAGTAGAATAGTTTTTCTTGATGGTCCTTGTCAGTATTGTCAGGTATTACTGATGCATTTTATATGATTGTGAACATCTTGAGCTTGTCTCACCCACAGATTTGACTTTCCTTGACGGAACAGGAAGTGCTAAAATTCATTCCTCTATAAACTGTGTGAAGATCCACTAGTAAAAACCTGTGGCTAAAAAAAAAAAAATATCCTTGCATCAACCTGGACGTTCTTCCAAGCGAGCTTGAGTTAATAAGGATCATTTTTCTGTCCATTAGCATGTTTTGTTTACATTTCAACATTTGTTGCTGCCAGATTTGTAAATGTCCCATGAATTTTGCATCATTCTTTTGCCATCTTCCTATTGAAAGCTTTTTAGATGAACGTCGCACTGAGATTTAAACACACACACACAAAAAAATTGGACGCTGCCAGAAATTTGCCGTCTGCTCTCTTTGGTTGTAAAGCCACTAAACGATTTGGCAATGAGCACGTTACATTATGTGTTGTAACACCGCCAATATCGACTCAAGGCTAAATATTTTTATTTATGACGTGTGATTTTAGTGAGCAGCAACAAAACCAGGCCAGAAACCATACAGTGTAATCGCCGCGGCTTAACACATACAATTACAGGATGTTCTCACTGAGGTTCTGTACATATGCCATTGTTTTGCCTCCCACCCTACTCGAATCTCCACATCACTATGTGTATGTGTGTGTGTGTGTGTGTGTGTCCTCCCCGTTATGCCTCGAGCTAAACTTGGCTGCTCAGCTGAGAAACCAGGTGCCACTTCAGTGCTGATGCAGTTCTGCAGCCATTTTTTAAGACGGCTAAACACACACAGACACACACACACACACACACACATCCACACATACACAAAGCATGCTCCGCAGTGGAAAGAAAAGCTGCCGATCTGTTTGAGTTAGCAGGACAAATCTGGCTCTGTAACTCTCACACTGCCGGAGGCGAACATAAGAAAAGGACGATGCTTGGACGAAGCAGAGCAGGCATGAATGAAATCTAACACAACTGAAGCTCGATTATCCAAATTTCAGCTACTAAGCCCAAAGAATCATACTTCTTAGAAGCGTGACAAAAAATTATTTAAAAACTTTAAAAAAGCAGTAAAAATGACTGAACTAGATTTTCTGTACTGATTTGAAAGAGATGGGTTCTGATAATTACATCAGTGTTGGTGTGATTGGTCACATGACTAGAACATTTTACATCATGCATGGACCTGTGGAAGAAGTTTGTCTGCATTGACACACACATTTACACGCTTATTCACATCTCCAGGCAGTATATAGTATAGCAAATCCATCAGTTTTTCAGGAACATGGAGGAAACCTTATCATCATCATCATCATCATCATCAATACAAGGAGAACATGATAAACTCTGCAGCGACAGTAACCCAAGGTCAAGATCAACCCAGCAACACTACTTGCAGAATTTAATCTGAGTCTAGGATGTGGTAGCTTAGTGGTTAAGGTGTTACGCTGCTGATCAGAAGGTTATGAGTTTGAATCCCAGTTCCTTGCTGAAGGGCCCTTGAGCAAGGCCCTAAACCCTCAGTTGTCACTCTGGATAAGTGTGTATGAAATGTAAGGCAACAAACATATACATTGTCGATATTCAAATCATTTCAATTTGAAGGGCATTTCAATGGGCATTGTCACAAAGCAACTTTACAGAAATGGGATATAAATTATACATTTTCAGTTTAAATAAATCTCTAATAAACAAGGCAGAGATAACGAGGGTCAAAAGTGAACCTCGCCCTCACCTGGGTGACACCAGAGAGTGTGATTATAAATCATTTCCCTGCTACTCCCTTCTAGTCAACTGTGGACTATATGGTCAAAGCAGCAACTTTGCAACAAATTTGCAGCAACTGCAGTACAAACTCATCTTCAGTAATCTCATGTATCTTCAGCTTGTCTATGTGGAGGCATCCTGAGAGGCAAGTGGCCTAAATGTGATGAGACTCCAATGGATCAGGCAGATCCGGAGAGCAGAAGTGGTCAGGGTCACTCGGATCTCCGGAGAAGCCTTTGATATGATGCAGATTTCAATACGTTTATTTAACATTTACGGTGTGAGCACTTCCCAGATCTTCTGAGTCTGGTTGTTCTTTTAGTGTTTCCACCACTCTAGAGTCTTCAGGACATTCCTGCTTCTCAGAAGTCTGCTGTATTAACTTCAGGAGACATCATACAGTAAGCGATAACCAGAACTCAGCTTGCTTTATGAATGTTCTTACACCAATACTTACACACAATCCCATCTTCTTTAATTAATTCGGAGAAAAGTATTTAAAAATGGAGTCCTGATTGTTCTACATGGCTTTCTAATCGTTACCGCTCACGCTGCTGCATATCTGTGGAAAATCTGGAATTAATCGGGTTAAGTCATCATCCTGTGCGATTTGTTGTTCTTTATTGGGAATGCATCTGTTTATACATGTGTAATAATAAAACACATTGGCTTTTAACCCCACTTGTCGACCGCCCTCCCTGCGCTTACCGTGAGATAAACAAACGGTAGAAAACAACACCAGCAATAAAAAGACAGAGAGCTGTGTACTAATAGGATTGCTCTGTGTTTCATTATGAATATGTGAACCTCTGGGGCACATTCCAGAACAAATGAAATGCAAATCACCTTTTGAAGACAACCGCTCAGTGTAACACCCAAGAAGGGCTTCATTTACACACGAAAAAAACAAACAAAACAAACAAACGTCCATTTGGCTCGCTGCCCACTGTCGACTGCGAGCGCTGCGAAAGAGCTGCGAAAGAACTGCGATAGAGTCGTGAAAGAGCTGCGATAGAGCTACGATGACTTTTGTGCAACTAGACAAATTATAGCACGGTTTGATATTTGGGTTATTCCACATGTACCGTTATAAATAAAAATCAATTAAAATAAATTGAAATTGACCTGGGTGCTAGTTAACCATGTTTTAATTATTTGTTAATTATATCATTCTATAAAAAATCAACACTGTTATTTATTTAGTCCAAATAAAGTCATTATCAGTAAAAAAAAAAATCAGCTAAGGATGATGGACTTGGATTGGGTGTGATGGTGGAAAGAATTGTGTCGCTTTCATAGAATTATTAATTATAATCAAAATAGGGCGGAAAAAAGCATAAATCAATCGATAAATAAATAAATGCCGTAAAATTCTTTTATTCATTGGTCAGAAATACGACGATGAAGAAAATAGAAACAAAATTCACCCAAGCATTGAGGGCACAGAGTCAGCGCTAAAGAAAAGATTAAATAATCATATAAATAGCAAGCTAAAAACGTTGTGTATGCATCCCGCATTTCTTTTCTCTTTTTCTTCGTCAGAACACAGAGCTACAGTTCCCAGCTCTGTCCTTTTGGCTCAGTTTGCACTGTGTGGCTCAGTTTAGCAGCTCACATCTCCAAAAAAAGCTGCAACCCAAAATACATGCTGTGTTCACTCGGGTCACTCCCTGCAGTCGGCTTGATTCAGAGTTGAATCTCTTTCTTATTGCAATCAAACCTCTCTAGAGATCCTTTGGAAGTGGACTGAGACCACCTCGCGGAGATGCTCTCAGGTCTCAGACCGGTTGATTTTCTTCCTGCTTGTGTTTGATATGTTTACACCCTCCTAAAGAACAGCACCATGATTCAGATTAAACACTGAATATGTGGATGCTATGCCTCATTTGAACTTGATTGACTCGACTAACCCGCTGACATTATTATTGCCTGAAAAATGCACAAGGTTCAAATCTTTTGAAAAAAGCCTCTGAAATCTGGACCTCCAATTATACGTCTCACACTGGCACGTGTTGGAGGCGTGTTTGCTTTGTGTTCGAAGCAGCAGTGTAAGCAAGCTGGGTCTTAGCAGGAGGACTGCAGGCTGCCCAGACTGGGGTGATTAATCTGAGCCTGTCATGTCACTGCAGATGTTTACATAGCGATATTCAGGGTACATATGTCTGATGGAGTGTCCCCCCCCTTCATGTCCTCTCCCTAGTCACAACACACACACATACACAAACTCAGCCAACATCACCTGAGCCATCTGGAGGATGAAAAGGAGGGGTGGGTGGGTGAGTATGTGTATGGGGGGGTCCGGCACACACACATATGCCCATGCACAAGTGCACACGCATACAAAATGTCACCGCCTGCCAACAGCCATGTCTGTAATCTGCCCTGTGCTTTCCTACCCTTATGCTCCTCAATTCCTGCATTTCAATTGTCTCACTTAGGCCTTGCCTGTTGTGCATGATGCAAACCCTGATGCATTCAGCACTTCAACAAAAAATAAAACTGATGTGCAATACCAGATTTCTATCAAACATCCTTCCCTGTTCACGTGGATGACTGTGACCTTACATGCCATCAGTGCTGCACTGACTGTCCAGTGGTCAGTGGATTCACACAGGACCCGGCTTTGTCGTTGCAGGGGATGCTAAAAAAGTGTGTGCTGCACAGTGGCTGAGCTCAGTGTGCAGCCTCACTGCTTCAGGCATGTACACTGCATCCAAATCACTGATTAAAGCATGAAGACTCGCTCCACAGGGAACCAGGGGTGATACAGAACAACACAATAGCATGCACCCCAAAGCACTCCAAAGGCATCGCAGTGTAGGAAAAAGAGCCCAAAGCCCTTTATCCTGCTTGTGCGCAGACTTCAAAAAACACTCAGATGTATGAATGTAAACACACACCAATGCCACAAAGATAACACCTTAAGCAGACACAGTATTAACCACTGAGATACTGCACCCTAAATGAACCGCACAGTGCAGTAAAACACCCTGGGGTTCAATTTATATAGACAAAGCATTGCATAACTGAATGCACTCACAGCCTTTATTTTTAGTCTTGAGAGCTTCCCGCTTGAGACTCGATCATAACCCGGACATTATTAGAGGCCAAAGGTGCAAGTCTTGGCCTCTGTCTAATCAAGCATCTGTCTGCTGTCTCAGTTTACCTTTCTATTATAGAAGTGCAAAGTAAAATTGTCTAGTCCCTCAAAACCATCATGTCCATATTATTTCCATCTTAGCAACTGAATCAAGGCTCTTGGTAACAGAAACACTTTCTCTAAGCCTTCTGGTCAGTAATTTCCCAACTGTCCCTATTGCGGATTTGCAAAAGGCTGGTATTGTTTGTGCAATAGTACCTGGTACAAAACCAGCCAAAAACCAGCCTAAACCATGCATGTGAATGTGAGGTGATCTACAAGGTACGTACGACAGCTTCAACAAATAAAGGATCACAGGATTTGGGTGAAAGGTTTGAGTTTAAAGAAATTTCTGAAGTCATCAGAATCCCTGAGCCGATTTCATAAAAAAGCTAAGTTATATGAATATTATGAAAGCAATCAGCACATAACAATAAGCCAGGGGCAAATGGCTTTGTTAGTTAACTGATACTTTAGCTAGATATATGAATTGAGTCATGGTAGAAGACAGGTAAGAGCATGTACCCATCATTGATGAACAGAAAGTCCATGGGGTGGAGTTGGACCTGATCCATCTATGTTGAGCTGGGTGGAGTTGAGCCAAAATCCCAGGGGGTAGAGTATATTTTAGTCTGGATAATTGTGTTTAATGCATTGTTTTCTGTTGTGAAGTATTGTGTGGGTTAGGGTTTATGCGTATACTGTAGGATGACTTGGATCCGATGCAAGTCTACCCCGTGGACTTTTGGTTCTGCAGCAAAAATTACCTTGCTAATAGGGATGGACATGGATTGTAACAACTGATTGCCTGTGGTTTCTGATAGAATTGTTGATGTTGTGAATTTAGCCAAGTAGGTAACAGGTGTCATGAATTCCTCCTCTCACTACATGGGATGGTTTAAAGTGTGATACTGACTTTGTTTTCACTTGTCAGTGTTCCTAGTTATACTTACATGTTTAGACCTGTGAAGAGATAGTAATATGGGCTGTGGTAGCTCGGTGGTTAAGGTGTTGGACTACCAATTGGAAGGTTGTGAGGTCATCCCACTGTTGAGCCTCTGAGCAAGTCCCTTAACTCTCAGTATAAAAATGATGGATTAAGGTGTCTGCCAAATGTAACTATATTTGTATTTATGATCATGGATCATCTTGATCCTGTCTGCCTGGTGACTACTGCTTTTCCCCAATAAATAATGCCAATTTTATCCACTTGCATATTCCATCATCTTCACACTTGGAAATGCGCTAGTTATTGTAATTTGATATGATCTATGTCTGCTGTGTACAGGACAACAGGACAATATTTGGATGGATTATGTGATGTAGGTGGGAAAGAGCTGAATGTAGCTAGGCAGCTGAAGTGTTATAGCAGGATATGACTAGAAAATTCTGCAAACAGTTTTCTGTGCACTAGGTAAACAATCCACTTGGTAAACAGAAGCAAGAGCAAGGTAAAAAATGTCAAATAGCAGCATAATACATGGCACAACATTATTCTTTACTTTTAAAGCATTGGTGTGCAGTGAAGGTCAAAGGGTTTGGAGATCATGTTAGGGAGGCACTCTTGAGAAATCTGACCACCTTAAGGATCCAGGACTTTACCAAATGGCAGAAGGGTGAGGAACCCATAAGAGTGGTAGGACGAATCATCCACAATGCTGGTGGCTTTGTGGATGGTGCACCTGTATTGGAATGTGTCAGTATTGGGTAAAGATAATGTTCTCTGCTTCTCTTACAGTCATGTGGTCTGAGATGGTGCACTTTAAATACTAATCAGACATACAGGTGGTCAGGAAACCTTTTTTGATATTGTCCTTGGTGAGGTTCCACAAGTTGGTAGATGCAGCTGGACTTTCTTGGCTAGGTAGGTGGTGTTGAACATCCAGAAGAGGTGCTCCATGGTAGGCAGACCAAAGGAATGTAGAGATCTTTGCACCATTGATGTGTAGTTGACTAAGATCCCTGCAGGACCCCTTGGAAGTAAACAATCTCTTGTTTTATCAACAGTAAGAGATTATTGTCTTAGTTGGCACCCAGTAAAGTTCGGAACTCTCTCAAGCTTTGCTACACTTGGTAGTGTAGTATGAGGTACCTTGCCCTTGTGACACATCCAGAGAAATCTAATCTTTTTCAAGGACAAGTGGGTCGACTAGATGGTGACAAGCCGGTAGCAGATGAGAAGACACAGGTGGTTCGATAATTGCCTCCGAGTCAATTTCAAGTGATCTTTCAACAGACCAGGAGAAGCATTGTGCAATGTAGTAAGGCTTGTCACATCTAACAGGCCTCATTATCTCCATACTTTAATAGGATGCTATGCGCTGAGTCAGTGCAGTGGTGTCACATTTCAGTCCAGCACTAATAAGAGAAAGACTGCATAGCGGCACAATCAACACATCAGAGCATCATCCCTAAATGAGAGAGAGAAAGAGTGGAGGAGGAGAAGGAAGGAAGGAGGAGGAGGAGGAGGAAAAAAACAAGACATAGTAAGGGAGGGGAAGAGAAAAAGCAAGAGGTTATCTGTTCTGAGAACTACAAACGCCCCCATTCCTCTGTACCTGATGTTGGTCTCTTGACGCTGATAGACTCTGCTTCTCCCATTTAGAGGATAATGAGATTGCTCTCTCCACACAAACCTGCGCAGACTACAGAACAGTGATGCGCAATCCATCGACAGGCTGCTCTGCGTTCTGATATGCACACACACACACACTCACACACACACACACTCGCACACACAGAGACAAACGCAACTGGCACCTGATACAAAAAACCTAAAAAATCAAAAATCTGAAGTCAAGAAAAGGCAAGTGAGTAAGAGGTACATCTGATTGGCCGAGTCTGTGCTGGCTCTTAATAGAATTCCGCACGGTAACTTCCTCAGGTGGTAAAAGGATGCAATAAGGCTGGAAGGGAAGCGCTGACTAATTGAAAAGAGCCCAGCAGAGAAAAATCTGATACATGGCCACTCCTCAGAGCCCTCAGCAGACATCTCTGATCTCACACACACACACATACATACGCACATACACTCACACAGACACGTACACACATACACACACACACAGACATGTACACACATACAAAGGAGGCGAAGAGCGTAGACTGGTTCTCCCACGCTGGTGCACTGAGTACAGTTCACAGCAGTCATCCCATACTGCGACCGCAGCGTGTGGGTGTGTGTGTTTGTATTGAGAGGAGGTTCAGACATGGCTGGTAGCTGCTGGCTATCGAGTGAAAACACACAGCAGATTGACTCACCGCTGAGTCTACAGTGAGGCTGCATGGTTTTAATATGCAGGCAAATACACACCAGGGAATTGCTATGAGACGCGCCATAGAGATTGTTATTCTTTTATAATGACTATATACCGTTAGGAATGATCAGTATCCCACCTGATCGGTAGTCATCCGTGGGCATGCACATTCTACAAGATCACATTTTGTCTAAACAAAACAAGCAGGCGCACAGGTGCACATACAAACAGGCCCGAGCTTGGGGACGTGCCAGAGGCGAGGTGCCATCGTTGGCACGTCTGCGAGGCAGAGGGACAGGTGACACTGCAGCACCAGAAAGGGAACAGAGAATTCAGCCTGCCAGAGCAGCCAGATGGGGGGGGCAGGGTTGAAGAGAGTTGGGGTGGACTGTACAGGGGGGGCCTTGGGGTTGTGGGCCCCTCTTGTTCTCTGCCACGCAATAAAAATGCTAATCTAGCCAATTCCCCTGTTGATCGGCTCTATGGAAAACAGGTTAGAGTTCCTCGCTCCACATGTGTACCCTCAATTTACCAGTTGGCCTTTTCTTTATTTTAATCTTTTAAAGTGTTCGTCATTAAAAGCCAGTGGCCCGGATGTTTTCACACATACCTTGGTCTGCTAATGGCAAAAAAATGGCAAAGATTTGACAAGAGAAAAGCACCAGCAATATAAATCCAATTAAAGGTCATGCAGTGTAAGGGATTTAAAAACTGGTCCTCACATCTTGCAGAGTGTTGTTCTAGTGGCTGCTTCATGCTGTTGGTTAGCTTTTGGAGTTAGTCTGGAGTGTGTTTGTGCATGCAAGCTCTTTAGCATTCACAATGGGCTTTGATGCCTTTGAAACTGATTTTAGATGCAAGGTGAACTTCCATGAATGGCTCAACCATTCAAGAATCCCGATTGCTTTTCTCACCGTCCGCCTCCCGCAATGTTCCTAACGATAATCAAGTTCAACAATGTGCAATACACTGTAATTAGCCAGGTGATGACTCCATAAGAACGGCGCTGGCAGACCTGTCTACGATCAGTGAGCCAAAGCGACTTCATCTGCCTGGCTCGGCCTCCCTAATCGCCTCATGCAAAGGACTGAGAAAAGGCAGAGAAGAAAAAGAAGGGAGGGGTGGCTACAAAGGAGTGCAAATGAAAATCAAACAGGAATCTGCATAATGTCGTCTTTGTTCCCATTTTGGCCTCTTTAACTTTCACATCAAATTAGCTTCAGGGAGTGTGTTTGGGGAGATACGGGGCCTCCAAACCCCTCATCCCCCAGCTGGGTATTGGGGTCGGCCCGGTGCGGTCCACTCCCCAGAGACTGGTTACGACAAATAAGATTAATGTCTCTCAAGTCTGGAGAGGCCCACAGATTAGGGTGATAGGTGATTTTCTCAAGAGAAGCCCCACATGTGAGTGATGCATGTGTTTGTTAGGGTGTAAGGAGGGGCAAAAGGGTTGGAGACCCCGCAGAGTCTTCATCCTCCCCCTCTCCTAATGACCAGTGAAGCATGGGGGGGTCAGGAGAGCAAGGGTCAGGGGTGGTCCCTATCTTCAAGAGCAGTGGAGCGGAGGATGAGGAGAGGAACTGAGCAGATATTTCATAAACCTGGAGTGTAAAACTCTGGTAGCATTAACTCACAAAATAAAAGGACATGATTCAAGTGGGATCAAATATTTTATCACCTGTTTTTTCTTGTATCAGGAATGACACAGAATAAATAGATATCCATTATATTATATTTCCATTTGGGGGGTGTATTCAGAGTCAAGTGCGTGGCACTGAGGTTTATTACAGAAATTATTACTTATAATTATTTCATACAGACCTCAGGTGGTACTACAGGGGCATGTCTCAGTTAAGCATGATTCTGACCTTGGACATTTTCATTGCATGATATAGTCTGAGGAACCTCTGAGAGTCTGAGAGTATGATGTAACCACAATACGTCATGCTGAAATGTCTGTCTTGGGCTGTATGTAAATGCGATTAAAGAATTTCCATTCAAAACATAAACATGACATTATTGTTTAAAAAATAATTACACATTGAGATTTCTGGAGCAGGTTGTAATAGTAATAGGATGTTCTGGATCAAGTGCTATTCTATGAGCTGTTGATGAATGACGGTTGAAGCTGCGTAGATCAATTAAACCACATTTATTATTTAAAAATTGATAATTAAAGGTCTGACTATTCATGGCACTGAAAATCCTAACAGATGTTGATTTCAATTTGTTGCTATTTCTTATTCATTTCATCACATTAGTCATTTTAGCTTGAAATGGAAACCATTTACTGAAATGGTTTCTTTGTTTTATGTTATATTGTGTTACAACAAGGACAAAACTTTTCACGTATTTCTTTCGTAAAAATGATTGTCTAGATATTAATAGGAAAAAAAAACCTAAACGTCTGAGACACATCCTTAACTCTTTTTACCAGAGGACAAAAATAAAAATTATGGGTCTGTTTTGTTGTTCAGCATTAAATGTCTTTGTATTGTCTCACTCCACAGTGGTGGTTAATATGAAGCTTATATGAAAGTAGAAACTCAGTGCTTTAAGAATTTGTAGGGTTTTTATAAGTATTTCAGTTTTTTCATAGCCTACTAGGGGCAATAAATTTATAGAAAAGCTCTAAAAAAAGCCCCTAAAAATGTTTTGTTTCACACAAATGTTTTTATCTTCTACATAAATGCTGATATCAAACCCATTTCTGCTCTCTGAGATGCCCCAAGTGCTTGTTCATCTAAAAAGCATCTAAAAGTTTAAGGTGTTTATCTTCAACCACTAAAATTCTGCATAAGGTTATCCAACAGATTAAAACAAAACAAAGAGTTTTGACTTATTATATATCAGACTTGCCGCAAGAAACTTATTAATTTGTTTTTACTGATTGAAAAGTCCATTTCCATTCTGCCAGGAGGAATAGAACACCAGTATACTGGTGGTACTGGTAAAAAGCTTTAAGAATCAAAAATCCTTAAACATCTATACATTCTTCCCCCCCATGTAAATATTGATGCATCTTTTGGACTCCAGTTGACAGCTTTGAACATGGCTCATAGTTAGCAAACCCAAAGTAAAGCATGCTAATTTATTCTCAATGCAGTTTGATTCTCATTCATTGGCTCGCAACATTCCCAGCTCCAGAATAGAGCTCTACAATCAGCCATATTGCTGGAGTTAGCGATGCCGGCTAATTACGGTATATTACTCTCATCCTATCACTAGATCTAATAAGTAGTACTAACAGACTGTGAAGCCGCAGTTTATTCAGATCTGTAGGGCCATCAGCATCACATTTAATCCTTTTCTATTTCAGAAACTGCCTCCATGCATATGCATTGAGGTGCTAGAGAAAACACAGGCTTCAGCGAAACCACGAGCGACGCATAGTGCCACTTCAAGGAGAGGAAATGTGGTGTTCCAAGCTCAATCCCTCCCTCCTGCTTCACTCCACACAGAAAACGTGTACCATGTGAGTGATGGACTGCAGCTTCAGAGGTGTATAAAAAAAACAGTTTTCTGCACAAGACCGCTATCATCATGTAGTGGATACATATATATATGTATATATATATATATATATATATATATATATATATATATATATATATATATATATATATATATATACACTATATTGCCAAAAGTATTCGCTCACCTGCCTTGACTCGCATATGAACTTAAGTGACATCCCATTCCTAATCCATAGGGTTCAATATGACGTCGGTCCACCCTTTGCAGCTATAACAGCTTCAACTCTTCTGGGAAGGCTGTCCACAAGGTTTAGGAGTGTGTTTATGGGAATTTTTGACCATTCTTCCAGAAGCGCATTTGTGAGGTCACACACTGATGTTGGACGAGAAGGCCTGGCTCTCAGTCTCCGCTCTAATTCATCCCAAAGGTGTTCGATCGGGTTGAGGTCAGGACTCTGTGCAGGCCAGTCAAGTTCATCCACACCAGACTCTGTCATCCATGTCTTTATGGACCTTGCTTTGTGCACTGGTGCACAGTCATGTTGGAAGAGGAAGGGGCCAGCTCCAAACTGTTCCCACAAAGTTGGGAGCATGGAATTGTCCAAAATGTCTTGGTATGCTGAAGCTTTCAGAGTTCCTTTCACTGGAACTAAGGGGCCAAGCCCAGCTCCTGAAAAACAACCCCACACCATAATCCCCCCTCCACCAAACTTTACACTTGGCACAATGCAGTCAGACAAGTACCGTTCTCCTGGCAACCGCCAAACCCAGACTCGTCCATCAGATTGCCAGATGGAGAAGCGCGATTCGTCACTCCAGAGAACGCGTCTCCACTGCTCTAGAGTCCAGCGGCGGCGTGATTTACACCACTGCATCCGACGCTTTGCATTGCACTTGGTGATGTATGGCTTGGATGCAGCTGCTCGGCCATGGAAACCCATTCCATGAAGCTCTC
This sequence comes from Hemibagrus wyckioides, assembly GCF_019097595.1. Lineage (NCBI taxonomy): Eukaryota > Metazoa > Chordata > Actinopteri > Siluriformes > Bagridae > Hemibagrus > Hemibagrus wyckioides. The sequence continues at coordinate 14,473,449 of NC_080733.1, forward strand.
TGCGCACTGTTCTTGAGCTAATCTGAAGACCACAAAAAGTTTGGAGGTCTGTAGCGATTGACTCTGCAGAAAGTTGGCGACCTCTTCACACTATGCGCCTCAGCATCCGCTGACCCCGCTCCGTCAGTTTACGTGGCCTACCACTTCGTGGCTGAGTTGCTGTCGTTCCCAAACACTTCCATGTTCTTATAATACAGCTGACAGTTGACTGTGGAATATTTAGGAGTGAGGAAATTTCACGACTGGATTTGTTGCACAGGTGGCATCCTATCACAGTTCCACGCTGGAATTCACTGAGCTCCTGAGAGCGACCCATTCTTTCACAAATGTTTGTAAAAACAGTCTGCATGCCTAGGTGCTTGATTTTATACACCTGTGGCCATGGAAGTGATTGGAACACCTGATTCTGATTATTTGGATGGGTGAGCGAATACTTTTGGCAATATAGTGTATATATATGTACAGCTCTGGAAAAATTTATTCATTTTCATTTTCTTATGTTTTTTTCTTACAGGTTCATGTATTGGTGAGATGAACAGTTTTGTTTCATTTTTTTGTGAACTGCTGACAATATTTCTCCTAAATTCCAAATATAACTATTGTTATTTAGAGTGTATATTTAAAGGAAATGACAACACATCAAAATAACCCAAGATCATGCAGTATTTGCAGAGCTTTAATAACTCAAATAAAACAAAATGCAAATAATTTGTAAACAAATTGCGTTAATGCTTTGTCTAAATAACATTAAGAAATCAGTATTTGGTGGAATAACCCTGATCTTCATGTGTTTTGGCTCCATGCTCTCCACCAGTTTCTCACATTGCTGTTGGGGAACTTTATATCACTCTTTTTGCAAAAAAGCAAACAGCTCAGCTTTACTTGATGGTTTGTGACCATCCATCTTCCTCTTGATGACATTCCAGAGGTTTTCAATAGGGTTCAAATCTGGAGATTGGGCAGTGGTGTCTTATATTCAAAAACTAAAGGTATTTTTTTTTAATAAGTATTTGGTGTTGATATTGTGAGTGCAAGACTATCAATATGTCAAGATTTTTTTTAAATCCTGAAAGAAAATCAATTGAAGTTATATAAAAGAAAGCACAGTATAATATAGGCTTCAGTGTATTATTCATTTATTTATTTTTCTAGTTTTATTTTTTGCAGTGTATTTTTTTTCTCATACTTAACGTACTTGAATGAAATTGGTCTAATCATCTACTTGTGTAAATGTGGTGTGAATATCTGAATACATTTGGAATCAACAGATAATAACAAAAGTTCCCAAAGCATCAGGTTGAAACTACAGGTGTTTTCATGTATCTACAACAGGAAATGAGTTCTAATATCGATTATCAGCATCATCCTCATCAGTGTCTGTCTCATCGTCTGGGGTTAAATTCACATGCTGTCTTTAAACACGAGCCTCATCGTCATCGTCGTCTCTTCACCAAATCTCTGTTCGCGCTGACGTTATGGAGGAAAAAAAATGATTCGCTGAGTCGTTCACTCCCTCACTGACTCATGTCTGTTCTTTTGGCTGGATGTCTTTATACTAGTCACGTAAAAATGTCAAAACCTAATAGCTGTGATCTGTACAGAGTGTGTATGTGCTCTTCTCTGTTTTGATGATGATGATGATGATGATGATAATGATGATGATGTCGAGGTACAGGAGCATCACTTGTTGGTTTCAATAGCAAGATTCTACACATCTTTATCCAGAATGCTGGTGATGATGAGCTGCTGGTGACCCTGACTTCTGCCCTCTTGACCTGCCTGATCCATTCTGATGCTGGATTTCTGCATGGGACCTCCTTCACCTGAGAATCACTTACTGCTGCTAAAAGGGGTCCATCTTATGGATAGCCTAAAAATTCTGGATGATACCACAAGGATAGCTGTAAATGGTGTTATTTATATATGACCGGGTATGTGATAGCTTAGCAGTTAAGGTAATGGATTACTGATTGGAAAGTTGTGAGTTCAAATCCCAGATCCACCAATTCTGGGCCCCTGAGCAAGACCCTTAACCCTCAGTTGCTCAACTATATTATAAAATTATATAAATTGTAAGTCACTCTGGATAAGGGCACCTGCCAAATGCTAGAAATGCGAACATGAATAATTAATAAATATTCATTTGAATAGCTTAAAGATACTATGGTCAGTGGGATACTGGGGTGGGGGGGCAGGATACTTGTAATGAAGATCCATTTAATACATTTATTCACTAATACAGTCTGGCCTTATAGTCTACAATTTTGGAAGAGAAGTTTAATACTCATAATTGTTTAACTTGTTGCTTGTTACACAACGCAAACTTTACAAGCAGATGCCAAGACAAGGTTAGAAAGTAGACCTTCAGACTGACGCCAGAAGGTCTTCACTCCACAGCAGCTTTTATTGGCCAAGGATTAGCCAAAATGGCAACATGTAAAGCAACCAATCACAGTTTGTTTTGTTATAAAGAGACATGTTTAGGTGTGTGAGTCTACACCGTGAACTTCACATCATTTGGAAAATCCAGTGTTTATCTGATCTTCATAAGTGCTCATTGTAAAAGATATAAACATGACAGTTTCCTTCTCCCATGTTTCCAGGAGGACTGTTAAAAAAAGGCCACGCATACATCTCCCAGAAATCCTTTAGAATCCAACCAATCGGATGCCGACTGCGAAACTCCTGAAGTGTTTCCAATTTTGTGTGCCATATGCATCAGATGTTCAGCCAACAGTTTGTGAAGTCTGAGGCTGCGGCTAGAAAGTAGTCTAATTAAATGCTTCCATGTTGTTTTGCTGGAAAATATTTATTTGTTTGTTTTGACTCGCTAAAGTACTTATTGGTCAAAACCCTGATTTTGAATCATTTTTGATGTTTTTTCAGGATACCGCTAAAACCTCTAGATCTTATCTGTAGTTCCATCAGCTAAGACGTTTAGAGTTCTACAATGTGCAGGGTTTGGAAAGAAAAACTGGGTTACTCAGAATAGAACTATTCTATTCACACAGAACCTCTTTTACAGTATAAATAATTAAAAAGCCGGATTTCGGATGAAGTAAATTTCATTGTGCATGAACAATCATAACAAGCACAAATAAATCTGCCTGACAAAATAGTGGCTAATTTCATCCCAAGTTCCTATAGATTCCGATGCGTGTCCCAGATCGCATACTTATGCGCTATTCTATGCAATGTGTAGTATAAATAGTGTAAGAAGTGCACTTCGGGCACCCGGATGATGCACTTATTCAACTGAAGTGTGGAATGTTGGACGCTTCATGCACTTAACGCTTTGCTTACGTAGCAGAAAAGGGGCGGGGCTACCAGGTGCTGATGCTGGATGAGACAAAATTTCCAAGATGGTCGATGACACTCCGGTCGATGAGTCTTTTAAATGAGCTCACATAATGTGATTTTTTTAACACTAAAAATTCATTAAGCTAGTTATGTCGCATGAAGCGCTTTTGATAGCTTTTGCCCTCGACTAAGACATTAATTATTCTTCCACTATTAAAAAAATACTTTAGTGTTTTTAGTGACCCTTCTAACATTTATACTCTAGAGTACATGGTGTATAGTGTAAGTGCTCTAAACTTCTTAGCTCTTCCTGCATATATATGTTATAAATTTGCTTTAATGAAACGAACTAGCAAGCTAGCTAGCATCTGCTGGTCACTGAACCACTATATGCGCTCTCACATCACATCCCATCACACCTCAAACACTTTCATTCTCATCTTCAAGAGAAAATCAGCAGTGACTATTGCTTACCTCTTTGCTAACGGACTAAACCCTGTCTCTTTTACGGTTCTTAATAACAATTTTTTTTTGCTCTGCATAGACCTGAATAAGCACTTTCTAAAGCAGTTATGCACTATAGTCTGCCCTCTCTGGGATTTCTCATAACTTCTCATAACAAAATAGGCTGTAATGATCTGAGAGCTGGAGCACTCGAGGAGAAAAAAAAAAAAAGCCTCCTACACGTCGTTTAACAGAGCCGAACATTACACTCACGGCTTTAAAGTGGCATATCAAACAGCTACAGGCGTTTATGCCTTACTGTGTCTAATTTACAAATGTGAATGAGATATGACACTTGCATCCAATCCATCTGTCAGAACATGCAAATGTACACAGTAAAAAAAAGTGGACAAAAAAAAAACAACATATACATCTATAATCGCTGCACACTTTATTAGGAACACCTGTATCATGTGGCAACAGTGTAATGCATAAAGTCATACAGATACAGGGGGAGAATATGGGAAATGTGACCTCATGGACTTTTCTCAATGACTGTTAGCATGGTCCTTGGCGCCAGATTGCCTAGTGTGACTATTTCAGAGTACTTCTGTATTTTTACACACAATAAACCCGTACACACACACAAACAAAAATCAGCAGCATTTTAGAAATATTTAGCTAAGGAGAAAGGACAGAGGAGACTGGACCAGGAAATTCAACAGCCACAAATATGGTGAGTAGAAAAGCATCTCACACACCAAAGATTCAGGCACAAAGCAGAACTTAACTCCTTTCAGTCAAGAACAGGAACCTGAGGCTACACTGAGCTCTGCTCTGGACACTTGACAATAGATGGATCACGGGATGTGTGAATGAATAGGGGTATTCCTATTAATGTGGCCAGGAAGAGTATAACTCTGATGCATCGCATTATGGAAAGGCTGCTACAGAGCCAGAGCACTCCGGTGTGGGGGCAGAGACAGGGCAATGAGGGCATGTGTGTGTGCTTTTATATATGAAATTATCACTGAGTTACTTTATCGAATAAATCTAGTATTATTATTAATATAGAAATAGATTCTAATGATCATCTGCCATACAAGTTCCAGAAATTTCCCACCTTAGTGTTCCTAGGATAAGCTCCAAACACGGTTGGAATGAATGAATAAATGAATGATTTTTTTTAACCAACTCCACAAACTGAAAGCAGCAAATATGGACTGAAATAAAGAGAGTAATTACACTGCTACTAAAATGTCGAACAGTTTGTATCCAATCTACTGCTATATTTTCCATAGTCTTAGGATCTGCTGCTAAAATGTTGCCAAGAACCACCTACTTTAACAGGAACACATCATTTTAGTGAAATTTCCAAATGTGAAGAACTTCTTGAAGACATGATATTATTATGATATATCTTACCTTCTGAAAAAGTTTTGGTTGTGTCCAGTTCTGATCAGGGAAACACTGTACAGGGTTACACATGTCTGGAATTAAATCTCTTTAATGGATCCAAACATGTTCCAGGATGCCAAACACCCCTGTGAGCTTTGTAAAGCGAGCTCCATGAAGACACGGTGTGACAAGGTTAGACTGAAGGAATAAAAAGTGGCCAGACCTTCTCGTCTGACATCAGTGCTTGACCTCGCTAAAGCTCTTGTGGCTGAATGAGCAAATCCCCACAGCCTCAATCCAAAATCTAGTGGAAATCCTTCGCAGAAGAGTAAAGGTTTTTTTTTTTTATAATATTATAATACTTATGGTTTTGGGGATAAGATCTTCAGAAAGCACAACTCAAATACCCAAGTCTTGTGCTTGCTTCAGTGGATAATCTGACCTGAATACTGCTGAGCTGCTGCTGGAATCATAAAGACTGCAGCGCTGTACTCATCCCAGGACTCTTATTTACTTATCTGCTTATATGGAACATCCTGTAAACACACTTAGTGCTGTTTGCTTGTATACTGTAAAGACAGGTTCTCTTTAAAGTCTGATACCTCTTCTGTTAGCTCAGGGAGGTTTTCCATGCCACTGTAACCCCCTGCTTTTTTCTTAGAGCTCTAAAACTACATCTGATTAATGGATCTGTTTATATTTAAAGCACCCAAACGCATCTCCTTTACTCTGAGCTTCTGACCGCAACGTGGACACAGATGAAAAGCCTTGTTTACAGAGCAACACTCTGATCTGAATACATGTTCGTGAAAACGCAACGCACCGGAATTAAACGTCAGCGGCTTTCTTTGATTCGGACCTCGACAAGTCGCTTCGGAGTTCCGGTGCACAGAGGACTATTATTATGCAAATGAGACTAGTCTCTCTCTCTCTCTCTCTCTCTCTCTCTCTCTGTATGTGTGTGTGTGTTTCAGCTGAACTCAGCACTTTGCTCGAGTGCGTCCTTCTCCCTCATCCGGTCGCCACGCGCTGTTGCTGCATTTCTCGTCGCAAGCGGGGGCACGAGCTGTTAGTTCATACCTGCTTCGTGCGTATATACACGTGTAAACAAAGCAGGCACGTGCGAGCGCATTTGTCACTTCAGATCAATGCTTCTCGTTCAATTTCATTCAAATTTTCTTTCCAAATTTCTTGCTCAGCAATCGTACAGGACACCAATGTATGAAAGAGCTAACGCCTCACTTCCTTTGCAAATCTTTTACAACTTTAACCTTACAAGGTGACGCTCTTGGGCTCCTGCGCATCTATTCGTGTACAGTGCAATAAAAGCTACTCGACCAAACGCAGCAACAATTAGCCAGGCAGCGAAGAAGAAAGAATTTGATTGAGGACTGAGGTTATAATCAAGTGCATGATGGAATGGCACTCAGCATGCAGCTTTACAGAGCCAAAAAACGCATAATCAGCAGTTAATGTGGAATGTTTTTGCAAGCCAGGAAGCTACAACATGCGTCCTGTTGCAGGACTAAACAATGAAAAACATGATGTCGGAGAGCAGAAAGGACTCCCTCTCTCTCTCTTTCTCTCTCTCTCTCTCTCTCTCTCTCTCTCTCTCTCTCTCTCTCTTGATCGCGCTTAATTGCGCGCATATGGCTTCTGCAGGAATCACCGAGGAAGCGGACCTTCTGGTACTCGGTTCGTGCTATTTGCATGAGAAGAAAGCCATTGGTTTATGGGCTGTGATGTAAAACAATGACCTGGGAGCCTGGGGCCACAGCCGGCGGCTGATCTCTTGGTTGGCGAGTGTAGCGTTCACAGAAAAGTGCGGCGCGGAAGGGAGGATTATTTAATGCACGCTGAAAGAGAGAGAAAAAAGCGAGCACTACCACTATGCACCCTATAATAGTTTTGTTCATCCAGCAAGAGTTATTTAAAAATATATCTATGTAATGTAACGCATGAATGACATACGCCATGACCAAATGGGTGTATAATGCTGCATCTAGAAATATTTTTTTTATATTAGAAATATATAAATCCTTATGACATGTAATTAAAATGAGGTTCAACATTAACAAAGGACGCATAAAAAATTGTTTTACCATATTCCTCTCTTGCTCTGTTATCCAAGAACTTTCCTTCAGGGGGTAAAAATGGCGAAAGCGGTGACGTGTCATAGCGTCATTAAATCATCTAGTTCAATGTTAGTCCCAGGAGATTTTTTTTATGGATTAAATTAAGCACTTCCATCTTCATTCCCACCTGATCACAGCTATATAAATCCCAACAGCTGATCATCAGACTTCAGAAAGCGCGACGCCTTCAGACCGTGCGGCTCGCGGACGCGTGCAGACCTCCTTACCAGTTTCGGTTGTTTTTTTTTCCTTAGTTTTGTTTTGTTGTTGTTGTTTTTTTGTACCCGTGTGGATTTTTTGCCATTTGCACCAATGTTTATATAAAAGACAGAAAAAAGGTCTTCTTGTGGGGGAAAAGGAAACAACTGGAAGTAACGACCACCAGGCTGCAGATTTCACGTTTCAAGGCTCGGAGAGTAAAGCGCGAGCAGCTCGGAGAGACGTGAGCTGTCCGGTGCTATATGCGTGTGCGCGCGTCAGGAGAAAGGAGCTATCCGGTGCTGAAGTTGCATTTCCGCCGAGAGCGACGCGACGCGACGGCACGAGAAGCTCACTAACGGGGGCGAGGTGTCTGCCGTCGCCCCGTGCCTGCATCTGAGCAAAGGAGCACCGGTGCAAAAGAGAAAGAAAGCAGGGAAAAAAGAAAAAGAAAGCAAATAACAATAAAACACAAATACAAACAAAAAAACGGGGTTTGCATCGACGGTGCATGAAGAGCAAGAGACCTGACCGAGCGGGCGGACGGACGAGTGGTGTGTTTTTTGCTGCAACGTGAAACATGCCAAGGTCTTTCCTGGTCAAAAAGGTTAAGCTCGATGATTTCTCGTCTGCTGACCTCGAGAGCTCTTATGGCAGATCCAGAGCGGACCTCAGCCTCCGATTTCACGAGAAAGGTAAAAATGACGGAATGAACAGTGCGCTGCTGTAGTGTGGGTGATGAATAGGCGACCTGTAGGACGATCAGGGATGGGGAAAAATATGATTTACAGTACATTTTATTTATTGCATATATTGCATGATAATGCGGGATGTTTAAAGGTTATGCGTGCTCACTCATAACGCGTGCTGATCCACCATTACATTATTTTTATCCCCCTCAAAACCGTCACTCGTTACAGATTTTTTGTCGAGTCTGCACATTTTGGCATCGGCAATTTCATGTGTTGCGCTTTGCTCACTCGCAGCAAGACTCCATAATCAGGGGGATGAGTGCAAATATAAAAGAAACACTGAGCACGCGTGTTGTTTGACATTCATCCACAAGTTATTACCTTTTTATCTTGGGTTTTTATACAGTCAGAGAACCGTGTCATGGAATTATTCACACTTGCACTTGGGCGCGCGCACACGCACGCACGCTCGCACGCACGCACACACACAAGCACGCACACACACACAGACGGTGTGTATTAAAGGAACGCTTGATCGTGTTTGCAGCCATTATTTCCGCTCTATATAATACACACTACACTCTCCAAAGCATTTTGTCCCCGCAAATGCATTTCCTCACTGTTCATACACACATCCATGTGCGTGTCTCGTGGAAGGTGTCTCGTGCATGTGCAGATCGACCTATTTCTGCTCTGATCTTTGTCACAAGTGCAAATGCAATTGTAACTGAAGCGAGATCAGCCGCCTTTGTCCTTAAACGGGTTACCCCGCTAATTGAAATAGAGATGTATTGATTTCTTGGTGGGAGTGTTCCAGTGAATGAGAGAATACCGTCACGTGAAGTGTGTTACTGAATGCAACCTTCAATTTCTAGTGTGGAGTACAAAAAAAAATCGGACAGGGAGAGAGAAATGAGAGAGCAGAAATAGACTGTTGCACGTCAGAATGTAACACCTGACTCATTGCTTCCTCTCGAGTCGAGTCGGCGCTGTTTAAACTGTTGCTTTTTCTTTTCTTTCTCTCCCAGCGGCAGGTTACATCAGCGACTACATAACCCCGTCTGTGTATGAAGCAGAGAATGAAAATGGCATCAAAGTGCCGTCACCGGGACCCATCTACGAGAGCCTGCACAGCGATTACGGTGCACCAGACTCGGACCAGCCCGACAGCCCGCGCTCTGAGATCTCGACCGGGTACATCAACGGAGACAATGCGGTGAGTGAGGGCTACACGGTAGATGCCTTCTTCATCACGGACGGCCGCTCGCGCAGGAGGGCCGTGGGCAATGCGAGGAGCGCGCAACGCCACACGTGCAACGAATGCGGCAAGAGCTACGCCACGTCGTCCAACCTGAGCCGCCACAAGCAGACGCACCGCAGCATGGACAGCAAGATGGCTAAGAAGTGCCCGACGTGTGGGAAGGTGTACGTGTCCATGCCGGCCATGGCCATGCACCTGCTCACGCACGACCTCAAGCACAAATGCGACGTGTGTGGCAAGGCTTTCAGCCGCCCCTGGCTGTTGCAGGGCCACATGCGCTCGCACACGGGCGAGAAGCCGTTCGGGTGCGCGCATTGCGGGAAGGCCTTTGCTGACCGCTCCAACTTGCGCGCTCACATGCAGACGCACTCGGCCTTCAAGCACTACAAGTGCAAGCGTTGCAACAAGACCTTCGCGCTCAAGTCGTACCTGAACAAGCACTACGAGTCAGCTTGCTTCAAGGGAGCCTTTTCGCCACTCAGACCCGATTCATGAAAGAGCCACGGGAGTCCGAGTGCGCCCACAGCTTTGCTTTTCTCTCCTGCAACAACAGAACTGAGGAAAACTTGGATTATTCGCATGTAACTTTTCTTTTCCAAGCGTAACCATCGCCCCCCAGCCGTTCGCCTACTCCGAGCCGAAAATAGCAACTTATTTTGCCAAAAAAGTAAAAAAAAAAAGAATAAAAAGAATAAAAAAGAAAAAAACTCAGAGGACATTGAAAATGTCTAACTCTCTCAATTAAAAGGTCAAACCTTTTCTAAGTATTGGATCACATTATACTGCTGCCAGTGGCCACAAAAGTGTTCAGCGTCGAGGTAAAACTATAACTTATTTATGTACTTATTTATTATTTTATACAAGTCGTGTAAAACCTTCATTTGCACTTTAATTTATTCTTTTGCCAAACTTTTCCTTCGCCATTAATATGCCAAAGCATTTGCCACTTTTTCAATCTGTTTTTCGTTTGTTCCTTTTATTTTGTTTGTTTGCCACTTTATACATTTTTGCATGCAAAAAAAGAGGAAATCTATGCCAATTTTCTATCAAGCTTTGGTTTTTATTTATTCATTTATTTATTTATTTATTTATTGTTTAGTTTTTTTGTTCTGCGAAAATCTAGTTAGAATCAGTCTGCAATATTTCTCGGGAGTCATTAAAAATTAATAGAGCAATAATGCATGGTATTTTTTAAAACAAACAAACAAACAAACAAACAAACAAAAAAATACAAGAAATAAACGAATAATAGCTATAACATTTTTAATCACGATTTTAATCCAATACCGTTAGTAGTTGTGCAGAAGAAGAAGCTCAATATCAGGGAAATGCCAGTGTAGTATTAGTGGATATAGACCATGGGCTGGGGGTTGGTTACGGTGGGGTGGGATGGGGGTATTGGGGGGGGGGTCTTTTCTAAGCGGTTATGCACTGCCTGCCTCTTGTTTAGAGTAGTCGTAGAGTCGTAGTCACGTGGTGCCGCCGCGACCCTTTTTTTCCCAGGTGCACGAGGGTCGAGCGGCGCTTCTAACCCTGTGTCTGAAATGGCACCCTAATTTCTACAGCCTACTCCCTAGTCCCCTGTACCCTACAGAATGAACTGCAAAGTGCATTATGTGATGGATGTTCTGCATCTCCTAGGTTTGGGACACTAACCTAGCGCAGAGCATTGTGGGATTTCAGGAGTGTTCCGGATGTGCTACACTCAATTTGACTGAAACAGCCAAGCACCCTAAGTAGTGCACTATATAGTGATTAGGGTGTGGTTTCGGACACACGGAGGGTAAACTTCCACTGCTCACGTGCACTGTGTCACGTGACAGAGACCGACAGCTCGATATAAAAAAAAAGCACTTCTTTGAGAACACTTCCGACTTTTTATTTTATTTTGTTTGAGGAATAAACTAAAAATAAATAGTAGCACAAACTTTAGAGATTCAGGTAGACTGGCCTTGTATTAGCTGAACCTCTGCTTTTGTATTACAAGTGAATAAAAAGGGAGCTGTTTATTGCTTGTAAATAATTCTTTGGAATTAAACATTTCTACAAAACTGTATTATAGCATCAAATGACCTTATTTCTGAAGTTTCTTCCCACCCCGCCTTGGGGTTTCTTTTATTTATTTATGTATTTATTTTTTGCCCAACGTTTGAACAATGTAAAAGCACAATGACACCGGGCATTTTGTTTCTCTTCCTAAATAAAGAACGAACGAGTAACTCACCTGGTGGTTGTGTTTGTGTGGACAGAAAACTTGTGCCTGTGGCCTGAAACTTTAGCCAAGTAATCAGTTTAACTTTGCACTCAGAGCTTACAGTTCCTCTTAGCACCAATGGAGTATAATGGGAAGAGGGAATAAATACTTAACCATGTGTTGCATAAGCACTGATGATGCTAAACTGCCCTGTCTGTGGATCTGAAACGGTGTCAAAAGTCAAGATGGCAGAATTGATGGTTTTGTGCACGAATCGGAGCTTTTACCTGAGCTTGGGTCAGTTGGATGTTATTTACTGAGCAGGCTGTAATCAGGTCAGTTCCAAACAGTTTTGTTGCTGCTTTAGACAAATAAATCAGTATATATTAACAAAAGGACAAAAAGTATGCCTTGAAGATATTCCTCTTTTAATTTTACTCCAATATTTTGATGACTCATTGCTTGTGTCCTATTAAATGCTCTCTGGAATGCCTACATCCTGCCCCCGTAATCAAACTGTGGTCAATGCTCTAAAGTAGCTGCTAGTTAGCATCAAACATAGGTCATTATTAACCCTAACCCTTGTTGTTTCGTGTGCCGATGCTCATCCCGTCTCAAACATTGCTGAAAATTCGGTGTGTGTCTGAGAGAAACAGGGAGAAAGTTCTCCACTAAGCTTGTTTTTTTCAATAGTTGTGTTAAACAGCAGTTGTCAAACTGCATCATGCTAAACATTAGTTTTTCCCCTTTCTCACTGCCATGGGGAAAATGTAAAAGAATGCTGCAGGGTGGGAACAAACGAGCCATGGCCCGGCACTAAACCGAGGCACTCTGGCTGGAGATTTTTATGCTGGATCATGGCAAATAAGATGATGTCACGACAGACGAACTGGATCCGTGAAAACAAGCGTGATTTAAACTCCGAGTGATATGAATTTGCAGGTTAACTTTAGACTCGGAACAAAAAGTGTGGTGATCTCAAAGGCAGTTCAGTGAAGAGATCAGGAAATGTGTCAAGATACAGAATCAAATCAACTATCAGGCTATTTCATGAGCACTTTAGATCGTTTATGATGATTCTGAGCACTTGAATAATGGCATTAGTTCACACTTTTTTTTAAAATTTTTTTATCTTTGCTGCCTTTATACACAGATTTTCAAAGAAGTGCTGTGACCATCCCTAAAACTGAGCTGTGTTCTATTTTCCACAAAGGCACCTAAAAGCATCTACGTTTGTTATGTCACTGCTTTACGCTTAGTCTTAGTCTAAATACGTCTTTATAACCATCTTGAAGAGATGTAGTTTGAGATCATTTCTGTAGGATTCTACATGAACACTTTAAGGGTTCCACCAAAGAGGTGACTACCGAAGCCTTAAGGGCTCTAGATCTGACCTTTTTCAAGGCTGTGCAATTAAAGGTTATATTTAAATACAAAAAATGAACTTCTTCAAAAACCAGGGTTCGTCAGTCTTTATTTGAAAAGATAATAGTTTTTGACTTTTAGATAAAACCGTAGATAAGTACCACCACTTTTTGCGTATTCAGTTGATTCAGCTTCCTTGATACTTAGGACTACTTTTTAAGAGTAAAAACATTTATTGAACTAATGTGTTAAAAGACCCCCCCCCCCCCCCCCCCGAAGTACACCAGAGGGTTCTTGATAGAACTAGATTGAACTGGATAGACACCAACCAGACCCCCTCCACCACCACCACCCATCGAATGCACGGTTATTATTTGTCCTGTCATGCAGTGCAGATGTTTTATAGCAGATCTTGGCATCAGAAAAAAAAACCCTCAGTGGCCCCCTTGGCCTTCTTCACTCTGTTAATGACCATAAATCACACCGAGCTCGAGCTCCTCTTCCTCTGCATTTATGTTCTCTAACTGTGGACACACTTCTTCAGAGAATTCAACAAATGGCTCTAGTTACATCTTCATTGAAGTTAAGCCTGCTGTTGAGGGACGGACGCTTAGTGCGGCTTAGTGTGGCCTCGTCTCAAATGACCTTGAGTGGGAATTCTGTTGAATAATAATATAAGATGGCAATTTGCTATGGTAGGAGTTGAAGGAACATGTGAATCTCCCTGGTAAGTGTCTTATAGACTCTCTCTCTCTCTCTCTCTCCCTCTCTCTCCCTATCTCTCTCTCTCTCCCTCTTCCCCCCCTCTCTCTCCTCTTTAGAGCAGAAATTGTCCCACTCTAATTTGGTGCGTGGTAGGGAGGCAGACTCGACTGTTGTGTAAGACCGAAACATCCACATTAACTGTCCGGTAATGAACCTGTTGTTCGCTCACATTCAGCAGGAGACACTTTGAAGCTCGAAACCACAGATAAGGGGTTCTACAGAGAGCTGCTCGGCTCAAGGTTAATGCCGAAGAAACCCCTGCCATGACCAAGCAGAGCTGTGCCCAGAAGACAGTGGAATAACAAAACCCTCTAACATCTGTAAATGTTATTAAGTGCTTTTAGGGGGAAAGTAGAACACAGCCAATGTTAGAGCCAATGTTAGAGCTCAGCTTTCAAAATCTAGATGTAAATAATGCTGGATCACATAATGCAACAACACTACAACTGTACTGAAGCAGCTCTTTGAGGAAGCCCAGTAGAACAAACTAAAGAATACCTCATAATAATAATAATAATAATGATAATAATAATAATAATAAATAGTTTCATTTCTTTGTTTTGTTCCTTCCGAGCAGAAGCATTCTCTCTAAGTGCTCCATATGTTCTCTTTATATGAACTCTTTAGAAAAGCTGTAAAAAGAAAAGTACCTTGAAAGAAGATTACACACTCTTAGAAAAAAGGGGACTCTCAAAGAAAGGTTCTTTTATATATATATTTAAGGGTCTGGAAGCATTTCTTTAGACTCATACAAATAATCTTTAAGGATTTCACTAAAAGAGCAACTGACTGACAATAACTTTAACTCGCTTGTATGTATGTTGGATCTGTGGATTGTTAGTAAATCAAGTGCAGTTTAAGGCTCTGGGTTGGACGTTCAAGCCCCAGCACAACCAAGTTGCCTTTAACCCTCTCTGCTTCAGGGGGGTAGAATTACAGCTGACCCTGTGCAATGACCCCAACTTCCTAAGAAGCTTCGATATGCAGAGAAAAGAATTTAACTATGCTGAGACAAAATAAAGAATTAATTCATTAAGAAGTAGAAAGCTATTAAACATTCGAAGAACCTTTAAACCTTTGAGTGTAAAAGTCATAGAAAAAGCAGAAGTTCTGTAAGTTCTTTGTATATTTAAGGGTTCTACGCTCCCTAAGAGAGACTCTTTTCCTAAGGGAGACTCTTTTCTTTGGGCTTCAGTGTAGAACCAAAGCAGACACCAAAGTAACAGACACTGAGTGTAAACTGGTAGGAAAATTAACATTATTTGTATATTTTTGGAAAACATTTTGAGGAAAAACAAACTTTTTTAAGTTCTATGTATAGTTAAAGAACAAAGAACAACCAACCAACCAACCAAAGAAGCTAGGAAGAAAAGTGTAAAGTTTGATAATAAGGACACTATAAAAGCTTCTTTTTTACGTGCTTGATCATTTTCAGCAAAGACCTTTTCTTGGGGTTCTACAGAATCATTAAATGCTCCGCAGAACACATAAAATAAAAGCCCTTAAACTAAATTAACCCTTTCCTGAGCTTTTTCCCCCCAAATAGTCGGCTCATGATGTTACATTTACATTGTTCGCACCTCAGCAAAGCAAAAAAAAAACCCCTCACATTTATTTTGCATACAAATAACGGGTTCTTCGGTGGTTCGAAAATCATTTAAAGAGTTAAAACTACTAATCATTTGTTGCAGAACCTTTAAACACTAAAGAGTGTATGAGCGAATGATTGTAGTGAAAATCTGAAGTAGTTCTTGTGCTTTTTTG
This sequence comes from Hemibagrus wyckioides, assembly GCF_019097595.1. Lineage (NCBI taxonomy): Eukaryota > Metazoa > Chordata > Actinopteri > Siluriformes > Bagridae > Hemibagrus > Hemibagrus wyckioides. The sequence goes on from NC_080733.1 coordinate 14,488,965, forward strand.
GAGAACCCTTTGGAGAAAAGTTGCCTGTGGAACTGTACAGTGTGTGTATGGGACAAATGAAACAATGCTGTTTCCATATAAGAGAAATTCCCAGGCTAAGAAGCTTCTGATCAATCTTGTGTAACTGTACCTGACTATGAAATGATACAGGAGGTTGTTTTGTTTTGTGTGTGTGTGTGTGTGTAAGAGAGAGAGAGTTGATTATAGTAAGACTGGCACTTTGATTAAACTGGCTGTGATGGTGAGATGATTATTTCCGGCTCGGTTTGTAAAGTTATTACTAATCACCAAACTCCTGCACATGTGGTGGTACATGCCATTTCCTTCTCCTGTGAAAGGCCATGATTAATGAAATGATTCATCACGCTGCCGATATGATAGAAATTAATCCATTAATTCTTGTAAATCATCTGTCCAGACACTGGACGAGAGTGAGTGTGTGTGTGTGTGTGTGTACAGGCAGGAGTATAATATCAATTTCAATATAACTCCAAAGGGGATTTTATAGAGTGCCAATCAAAATGCAGGTTGTTTTTGTGTCTTTTATTTCCTTCGTACCACTCTCTGTGTGAGTCCAAGCAGGTCCATGGGGCAAATCACTGTCTCAGACATCGTCGTCATCATCAGTGTGTGGAGTGTGTGTCATGCTCATGCACACACACACACACCAAACCTGGCATCAGCAGAATCGCCTACTTACCCAGCAGAAAGAGCACACAGGCTGTGTGTGAATGTAGGTGTGACGTCAGTGGGAATGATGCATATGAGCCTGACCCGTTTCTCTTGCTCCGTGGCACTCCATCACTTCCTGCCGGGAGACCTGTGTGAGAGAGGGCGCCGCTGTCACACTCACCTTGGGAGAAATGCCAGGCTGACAGCGGGTGTTCATCTTTTCCATACATCAGCCTGCGAGTTGTGTTATATCATCGGCGTCTGGAAGTCATATTTGGTGGATATATATCTATATTTTTTTGTCAGAGATGTGAAAGTGTCTTGTTTAGAGCATGAAGAGGCCTGAAGTCAGGGAGTGTGAGCAGGAGTGTGTTTGGAAAGAACGAGTGTTTATTTGGTTTAGAACGAGGGACGTGTGTCAAGGTGACATTACAGGTGCGACAGAAGCTCAGTGACAGTCATCGTCTCTGACACACACACACACACACACCCACACACAATTTTCTTCTTCTCACTGTCAAGCCAATCTCTGCATCTTCTATAACAAACCCACTGTAAGAAAAGTCAAGTCTCTGTATATCAGATGCTACTTTTTATACCGTGTCACTGTTGAATTCTTGATTCTGATTGGTCAGAAAGTGTTGATTCATTGACTATAACAGCGGCTCTGACTGTGCAGCAAAAATTCAGTTTAATATTACTGCACTCCATATTGCACACTGCTTGAGATTACAGTTTATTTATTTATTTATTTATTTATTTATTTATTTATTTATTTATTTATTTAATTCCTATTATTATTATTATTATTATTATTATTATTATTAGCAGTAGTAGTAGTATAAGATAAAACTTTATTAATCCTGAAGGAAATTCTTTTGCCAGAGACTGATTCAGATTATTTATTTATTTATTTATTATTTTTATTATTATTATTATTTTTTATGATGATGATGATGATGATTATTATTATTATTATTATTATTATTATTATTATTATTATTATTATTATTATTATTATTATAGTAACAACCAGTAGACATGGTCCTGTATGTCCTATATAATTGTGTGACTTTTTCTGTAAATGGAGATAATAATTTCATATTCATAGAGTCTCCAGTGTCTCCAAATCTTCCATACTGACAAACATGCACTCTATTTAGAGGCTGGTGATGGAAGGACTGGTTATAACGGCTGTAACACAAGACACAACAGGAAGAAATGAAACATAAATGCCGTTCGATTAATACTACGAATAAAATGGTTCAATAAGAGGAATATCGGTCATGCTGTGATTGGAAAATAATTACGTACTGGGTGATAACAGCATGTTACTCTGAGGTTGTTTAAAGTGTTTTATTCCTTACTGAAGCTCCAAGAAAGCCACAAAACAGGCAATTGTGGAAAAAAAGAAATACAGGTTAAACAGATCCAACAAAATCTGAAATATTTGTATGTGTGGATTTAACTGGTGTAATGAAACCGTATTATGATGCCTGCAAATGATATACGATAAATATTGTGACATTTTGTTTTGGTTAATAATACAGTGCTATGTTTAGCCTGTTTTTATCAACATTTCTGAACAATTTGTCTCTTTATAGAAACAGAGAGATTTAAAGGGAAAATTAGATGATTGGAAGAGTTTACACTGAATCAGCACTGCAAAAAAAATAAATAAAAAATTCAGTCAGAACCTGATAATAATGCTTATAAACATGGGTTGCTCAAAATCACCTGGTTGCAAAACTGCATTTAAATATATAATGTACAGTTTAAGAAAGAAAATGATTACAGTCACACTATCACGTGTCACCCAGGCGAGGTTGAGTTTCCTGTTTAGTTGGAGAAGGTTTCCTCCTCATGGTAGTTTTTCCTCATCACCATCAACTCTGGATCGCTCATTAGGGATAAAAATAAAACTCTGATTCAACTCTGAACGAAGACCCAGCCTAGTGTGAATAGGAGATGATCCTAGTGCATCATGCAAATCAGTTACATTTAAAAACAGGTCACTAACCTGTCCTATAAGAGAGAGTTTCCAAATAAGAGAAGGCTTCAAGTAGAACCTGTTCAAAAATGGAAGAACATTTAATTATTCAGAGAAAAACCCTTTCTTAGAGTGTGACAAAAGTTCAGAAATTGCAGAATTGAGAGAGAGAGAGAGAGAGAGAGAGAGAGGGACAGACAGACAAACAGACAGATGAAAGAGAGACAGGCAGGCAGACAGATGGACAGACAGACAAGAGAGAGAGACAGACAGATAGAGTAAAACAGGTAGACAGGGAGAGAGAGAGAGAGAGAGGGAGGGACAGACAGACAAACAGACAGATGAAAGAGAGACAGGCAGGCAGACAGATGGACAGACAGACAAGAGAGAGAGACAGACAGGGAGAGAAAAACAGGTAGACAGGGAGAGAGAGAGAGAGACAGACAGAAGACAGAGAGAGAGACAGACACACAGAAAGAAAGAAAGACAGAGAGAGAGAGAGAGAGAGACAGACAGACAGGCAGACAAAAGACAGAGAGAGTGAGAGAGATGCAGGCAGTCAGGTAGATAGAGAGAAAGAGAAAGAGAGAGACAGACAGACAGACAAGCAGAGTAACAGACAAATAACAGCGAGAGAGAGAGAGAGACAGACAGACAGACAGACAAAAGACAGAGAGAGAGAGAGAGAGAGAGAGAGAATTTCTCACTCTACACCTTTTCTTATAGTCTAATTAAAGCTTAACCTTAAACACTAATATTGCGTGTACACAAACATCTCCACATTAACCAATACACACGCGCGTTACATGTTAGCATGCGCAGGTTAACA